>NC_081858.1:23250306-23365306 GCF_963259705.1 Myotis daubentonii
CAGACATCAGAGCTTTTGGGCTGAGGTGGGGGACAGTTTTTTCTGCAGCCTCACTGCCCTGGCCACCCTTCCCCCATTTGTCTTCACTGATGGCTCATCCCCCCCCCTCCCCCTCATCCTCCTTCTCCTCCTCCCTTTTCTCCTCCTCTTCCTCCACCCCTCTTCCTCCTCCTCTTCCCCCTCCTCCTCCTTCTCATCCCCTCCTTCTCTTCCTCCTCCTCTTCCTCCCACTCTCCTTCTTCTCCTCTTCCTTTTCCTCCCCTTCTCCCCCCTCCCTCCCCCTTCCTCCTCCCTCCCCCCTTTTCCTCCTCCCTCCTTTCCTCCCCTTCTCTTCCTCCCCTCCCCTTCCCCTCCTCCTCCCCCCTTCTCCCCCTCCATCTCTTCCTCTTTCATTCTTCTCCTCCCCTCCCAAAGCTTATAAAGGTGTAACGTACAAGATTATGAAATTCACTCATTTTAAGTGTATGATTTAATACTTTATAGTAAATTTACAAAGGTGCACAGCCATCACCCCTATCTAATTCCAGAAACTTTTTCATCACCCCAGGGAGAAACCCGTCTCCATTAGCAGTCACTCCCTGCCCACCTACCCCCCAGCCCCCCGGAGACCTCTGATCTGCCCTCTCCACCGGTTTGCCGTGTCTGGTGTGCCCTGCATGGCACGTGTTCTTCACGCCTGGCGTCTTCCCCCCAAGGCCAAGGACATGCCTCTGGTGCAGCTGCCTTGTAGCCTGTCGGCCCTCCGTGCTGGACCGGCTCCTTCTTGTCTTTGTCACATTCCTGCCCCGGCCTCCCCTGTGGACCCCTGTGCATGGTCCAGAGAACTGCTGGCTGGGCAAGAGGGGGTGACAAGTGTTTTCCTTTCTTTTTTTCCAGTCGTGTGTTTGAAGTGATTTCAAACATCCTGCCGTTGATACACCTGGAAGTTAACGTGGGTGGTGTGCGGGCAGGTAAATAGCCATCCCAGACAGTGATCAGAGAAAACGGAACTTATTTAAGGAAAAGGGGGGGTGGAGCAGGGATATCCAAAGGGAAATGGGGCCATGGAGGCAGGTTCAGGGGTCAGCCCGGGATGAGCTGCCGCTGCCCATTGCTCCCTTGGTTGCAGTCTCCTGGGGTCCCTTAGAGGTTAGTGGATGTGTGCATATGGGGAATGGCAAGGGGCGTGCTCCTGGGAGGGGGAGCCACACTGGCTCCTTTGTCCTGAGCATATTTGTCTTTCTTGCAGGTGGAACTCTTAGGGGAGGTCTCAGGGGAGGGTCTTAATAGAATTAATTCATCAGCTTTGCAGGTGCGTCCTTTCAGGGTCGTGTCTCCCCCTGATTGGTCGGCACCAGGGCAGGGGGGTCATTAGTCAAGGCAGCTGGTCCTGAGGCAGCCACGGGGGCATTTCTCTGGCTGGGTTTGCTGCTTTTCTGGGCCTGGAGCTGAGCTACACCAAGGCCTAGGTGTTATCTTTAGGGAGGAAGGTCAGGGGGTCTAAACCGGCTGACCAGTGACATGCTAGGCGACCATAGGTTACCCCGGGCCGAGGTTCTTGTTTTCCCAGGTTTGCCCCTTGCTCGGCATCCAGGGCCTTCTGCCCTGATGAGCTTCTGTCCCTGGTCCATCGTCCTTGCTCTGGGCGGTTCTAACACCCTGTGCAGTGGCTCTGCCCTCGTGGGATGAGCTCAGAGGTACCTGTTTGAGGGTCGGTAATCCCTGGCCCTGATGGGCTGACCCAGCATGGGCCCCTCCTTGTTACCCTGCCAGCCAGCATGGCTGAACTGATATGACAACAGGAAGTCGTGGTTGAGATGTTTGGAGTGCTTACTGGCTCTTGGCTCTGAGCATGGTAACCACGTATGACCTCATTTCCCCTGCCAGTGACTCTGTGGGGCAGGCAGGCACTGTTGTCACCCCTAATTTTCTTGAGGGAACAGAGAGGTTAACACCCCCCGCCCCCCCCCCCCCCACACACACAGCTAGCTGGTGCTGGGCAGGGATTTGAACACAGGCCGTCTGCCCTCAGCGTCCACACCCTCGCTAGTGCCCTGGCAGCCTCTAGGAGACATGCCATCCTCTCCTAGGTCTGTAAATTCGGATGCCTGTGTCCTGGCTGGCGTGGCTCAGTTGGTTGGGCATCGTCCCTTGCACTGAAAGGTCGCCGGTTCGATTCCTGGTCAGGGCACGTGCCTGGGTTGCATTTTTGATCCCCGGTAGGTGGTGTGCAGGAGGCAGCCAATGGAAGTTTCCTTCTCACATTGATTTCTCTCCCTCTCTCTCTCTTCCTCTTTCTTTCTCTCTCCCCCCCCCCCCTTTCCTCTCTCTCAAAATCCATTTTAAAGCCTTCAGATGCTGGGAGGGCCAGCATGTGGTCTGGGCCAGGGCTGTGGGGAGTGGGAGGAATGAGGTGGATCCAGGCCCCAGACAGTAGGTGCAGTGCCTGCCTGTCCCCACACAGGAATGCAGACCCATGGGGAGGCCATCCTGCCGTCTTTATAGAGAAGCCAGGGGTCTGCAGTGCCACATGAAATTCTTCTGATGCCTAAATGTTGGCAACTAATTAAAAAAACAAAACAGTGCACCTGCCTTCTCTGTCCTCTTCTTCACCCCCCTATCCCCCAGCCCAAAACTAACACCCAGGCAAAATCACTCCCGGGAGGGGGTGCCAGTTTTCTGTCTGTTTGGTGTGTGTATGTGTTTTGTTTTGCGAATGCTGATGTCAATTTAAAAACCTCCCATCTTTTTTATGGATGGGAGTTTCTGCCAAAAGCTAAGCACGTTGAGTAGATTTACAGGCTGGTTTGGACAGTCCATCTTTTTTTGGAAGGAATGAATAATGTTAATAAGAATTGTCCCAGGACCTGCTGCGGCCAGGTGTTGCGTTAGGATGAGGGCAGCCAGGCTGACGGGGTGGGCCCTGGGAGAGCTGACCTGGGAGGAGAGGTTGAAGGAGGAATTACAAAGAGGAAGAATGTTCCCCAAAATAGGTGCTCTGGGACCCCGCGGGGTGGGGTTGGGGGGGGGCTGCCTTTGGCCTGACTGGAGGCTGCGGAGGAGGCAGGAGGGTTGGGTCTCCAGCTGGAGACCTCACCAGGAATAGGAGCAAAGGAGCAAAGAGGAAGGGGGAGCACATTCTCTTTCAGGGCTGCCATGGGAGTCACCACACCCTTGACAGCCTAAAACAATAGCTATTTATTCTCTCACAGCTTCGAGGCCCGAAGTCAGGAATCGAGGTGTCAGCAAGGGTAGGGCCCTGCTCCTTGCAGGGATACTGGGGAGGCCCCTCCTGCCTCTTGCAGCTCCTGGGGCCCCAGGTGTTCCCAGCATGCCCCAGTCCTGCCTCTGTCCCCACCTGTCCTGGGTTTGCGACTTCCCTTCAGGCTCTTACATTATTCTCACTGGATTTAGGGCCCATACCAGGACATCCTGGACGATCTCATTTCAACACCCTTAACTTGGTTATATCGATAAAGATCTTTTTCCAGTTAAGGTGCTGGGCTGACACATCTTTCTGAGGGCCGCTTTCCAGGAATAGCAGAGCAAGCGCCCTGAGGGTGGGCGGGGCGGAGGTGGGGTCAGGTGCTGGAGGTGGGCAAGGTGTGTGGGGGGAGAGAGCCGTTTGTTGGGGAGCCAGGGAAGGCTTCCAGTGTGTGGGGTACTGTTGTCACTTTAGTGCAGGTGGTTTTCCTGGCCAGAGGAGAAGGGTCCCACGGCGCAGGGTGGGGCCGGCTGACCAGAGGGATAACCCAGACTAGGTAGGGGTCACTTCCACCTGGGGTGAGGGGTGCGGTGGGGGGCCTCTGCTCCGGGGGGAAAGGGCCACCTGTGTCACTGTTCCATTAGCCCCTCAGTTAGCAGGGCCCAGCTCCCAGACTTTACTGTTATGTAGTCAACAACCCCCCTGCACACGCGTGCGCGCGCACACACACACACACACCAGCTACATAGCCGGCCTGCAGGGGCCAGCTCAGCTAGTGGGGGCGGGGGGTGGGGGAGGGAGAGTGAGCAGGGCTCGGCCTTCCAGCTGCACTGTGTGTGTTGGGGGAGAGGGGCGGGGAGGGGGAATGGGGGAGTGAGCAGGGTCTGGCCTTCTGACTGCACTGTGTGTGTGTGTGTGTGTGTGTGTGTGTGTGTTGGGGATGATGGGGGAGTGAGCAGGGCTCGGCCTCCCGGCTGCTCTCTCAGTGGGCAGTGAGTGCTGGGCCCGTGGCCTGCGGATGTGGTGCTCAGATGGAGGAAGCCACGGGCGGCTTGCGAAGAGCTTTGAAGTTTGCTGTGGTTTCCTCGGCCGCTGAGCTCAGCTTCTCCCTGGTGTCCAGGGGATTTCCTGCCAGTGGCTGTGCCTCTGCCCATGCTGGGCCGGGGCTGAAGCCTGTGGACCAGATGGGCCCAGGGGCCGGCGGAGCGGGAGCTGGCACCTCTGCCAAGTGCCTGCACCCCTTCCTCTTCTTCCTCCTCGGAAAGGGGGGCTCTTGGCAGGGGCTCTGGGCTGCCCTCGTGCTGAGGAGCCACACACCCCGATGCTTTTGAACTTCGGCCTCTTCCTCTGGCCGGTGGGCAGGATAAGGCCTCCCAGTGCGAGCGCGTAAGTGTGTGTGGCCTAAGCTCGGTGTGTGATTCTACCTCGTCCACCCCAACAAGGCGCCCTCCCATTGCACAGAAGAGGCACCCGAGGCTCAGAGCGGTGCAGGGACCTGGCAGGACCCTGCTCCTGTGAAGGAGGCATCTAAGCTAGGTCAGCTTGGGGTGGCCTTGGGAGCTGTCACTTGCATTCTTAGTCCCTGAAAATGGATGCCCCTCCCGCCCCCATGGTGCAGTGGGCAGATGGTGACCCTGAGAGCTGGTCTCTCCCGTCCTCAGCACCCCACCCTCAGGAGTGAACGGAGTCCAGGACTCATGGTCAGGAGGCCTGCGTTCCAGCCTTGGCTCGTTTTCTAACACGCTGTGTGGCCTTGACCCATCAGTCCCCTCTGGGCCTCGGTTTTTCCCTCTGTGTCATGGGGACAACCAGTGCTCCTTCCATGGCTGCTCAGCAGTGTCGCGGGAACCTGACTGAGGCCAGAAGGGACTGTGTGACCCGACAGGATCCTGAGTTCATTTATTTCCTTTCTGAGTCAGGAGCTGGGGGCCCTCCCGCTCCATGTGCAGTTTGGGGAGAAACCACACACCCTGCTACTCACACGTTCCCTCACACCGTGCGTGCACACACACCAGCACACACATCCACACACTAGCACAGACACACCCTTGTGTAAAACTCACATTCACACACAGTCACACTGTTGCACACACACATGCTGGCTCTTCCTGCCACCCAGCTGGGAACCCTGCCATCCCCCAGCACCTCCAGGAGGGCTTTAGGAGGAGCCACCCCTGGCCCCGCCCTGCTGGACAGGCCACCAGAGGTGCTGCAGGCGGGGCTCACGGGTTCACGGGCTCATGGGACCTGAGCAGTGGCTCCCCGCCCGGCAGGCAGTGTGGCCATTAGCAGGGCGCAGGGTGTCTGGCTGGCCCCCTGGCTGCCGGCCGGCCTCTGAATGATTCATGCCGCCGTGAACTTGATTCCTGCGTGACCAGCCCAGAGGGAAGAGCCGCCCCCTCCTGAGGAAAACGGGAAGCGCTCCGATGCGCTCTGCACAGCCCGGCCGCGAGGCAGGCGATGGAGTACTATTACTGCCCCAGCCTCCTGAAGCTCCTGCGCTACCTCTGGGTGAGTGGTGCCCGGCTGCCGCTTCTCCTCTCCTCCTCCTCCTCCTCCTCCTCCTCCTCCTCCTCCTCCTCCTCCTCCTCCTCCTCCTCCTCCTCCTCCTCACGCCAAGTTTGCCTGTGGGCTCTGCCTGCCTGCCTGCCTGCGCAGTCTCTGTTTTCTTTAACAAATAGTGGTGGTTTCAAGGAGCAGGGGTGTTGGGGAAGGGAGGGGGGCTGTGGAAGAGCAGGGAATCCTGACTCTCTTGGGACCAGTGGTCCACAGGCCGTCACAAGTGGCCTGAGGGACAGGGGAGACCAGAAAAACAAGGACAGCTTTGGTGAGTTTTCCCGAGAGTGACATTTCTTTGATTTAAAGGGCTCTTCTGTATTCTGAAATGATATCCTCTTGCTTTTGTGTGTGTGTGAAAATGCCCCGGCTTTTATGAGATGAGAATAGATTTCGTTTTCCTTTCAGTGAACTTACTGAGCAAACGGAAAAGTGGGAACCCTCATGTTGCGGCGTTCTCTCCTCTATAACAGAAAACCCCCCCGAAACTTTTTCTGGCGAAATGCCAAAGGCAGGGAACCCATGAGGAAGTGGCTTTGGGGTATGAAGTGCTTTTCAAATCTTGTTCTGACTCTGAGGCTGACCTGCTGTGTGTCCCTGACTAGTCGCTTCCCCTCTCTGGGCCTCTGTTTTTTTCATCTGTGACACTACAGGGTGGGCAGTGGGTGATGGTGGTTTAGATGACATTCATCAGGTCTCCGTGATCAGAGGGGCTTAATGAGGAATTGTCACGGGTGGACCTTGGAGTTTTCTAGAACATTTGCCACTGGGTTGAGAACGCCCAAAAGGGGAAAGACTTGGAAAATATTATTTTTCCTCCTGCTGAATGTTTGCAAATACTTCAGATGCCTCTCGCCCAGGGAATTTTCCGGAGGCCCTAAAAATACACTTTTAGGAGACGTCCCGTCAGCGCTTCTCCCCCAGGGTGGGCCCTCCCTCCCGGGCCCCTGGAGCAGTTGAAAAACAGGAGCCCCTCCTGGTCCATTTCCTTGGATTATTGACCTTTGGACCTGGTCATGTTACACCTGTAGGGTGACATATAGTGACTTAGATTTGTGTTTTTTTAATTACAAGAACAGTCTATGGACATGGTAGACAACTTGGAAAGTCCCGAAGAGCACGAGGAAGAGTTAAGTTGCCCACAATCGCCTGTGTTTTTGAACTCTGCCGTCCACAGGGTCCTCGGGGCTTGATGTGCCCGGCTGGGGTCAGACTGTGGGCCTGGTGTCAGGGAGGCTGTGATATCGTGATTCATAAGAAATATCGCTCCAGCCAGTGTTACTCGGTTGGGCATCATCCCGTGTACTGAGGGGTTGTAGGTTTGATTCCCGGTCAGGGCATGTGCCAGCTTGTGGGCTCGATCCCTGGTAGGGGCCGTGCAGAAGGACTCTGAACAATGTTTCTCACATCAATGTTTCTCTCCCTCTCCCTTCCTCTCTAAGAAAAAAACAACAATCTGGTCCGTCCCCCCCCTTCAGTCACAGACCTCTTTGTGCCTGACAGCCCTGGGAGCCACTAAAACCCGTGGCGCCCTAAGTGATCAGAGCAATAAAGATGCCTTGATATTCATAACAAACCCCCTTAAGCCACACCTGAGTTAAGGATGGGAGCTGGTTGCCAGGGAAACCAACCAGTGATGAGAGGGTGGGAACTTTCAGTCCCAGCCCTGACCTCCAGGGAGGGGAGGGGACTGGAGGTTGAATTGGTCACCAATGGCTAGTGATGTAATCAATCATGCCTATATATTGAAGCCCCTTAAAAACCTAAAAGGATGGGGTTCAGGAGCTTCTGAGTTGGTGAACACAGAGATTCAGGGCGAGGTACACACTCAGAGAGAAGCTCCGCCCCTTCCCACATACCTTGCCCCAGGCACCTCTGCCATCTGGCTCTTCCTGAGCTGTAGCCTGGTCATCTAGTTCGCAACATGTCTCTCTGAGTTCTGAGAGCCACTTTAGCAAATCAGTGGAATCCAAGGAGGGGGTCATGGGAACCTCTGATTTCTAGCCAGTCGCTCAGAAATACAGGTGACAACCTGGAGTTGCCACTGGTGTCTGAGTGTGTGTGTGTGGGGGGGGGGGGGGGGGGTGTCTTGTGAGACTGAGCCCTTCTTCACCTGTGGGATCTGACGCTGACCTCAGACGAGAGTGTGAAAGTTGGTTTAAATTGTAGGACACCCGGCTGGTATCGGAGAATTGCTTGGTGGTGTTGGAATTGGTGTCAGGTTTGGAGGTGCACTCAGAGATGACTGAGGTGCAGGCTGCCATCCCCAGGAACTGGGAGCTCAGTGTGGGTGCTAGGAGCATCAGCAGCCGGCTACCAGTGTATAGTCATTCAGCACACACTGAGCAGCAGCAGTTCGGAGCCGGGGTCAGGTGCTGGGAGCACAGGGTGAGCAATCCAGACATGGTCACTGACCCGTGGGACTGCAGTCTGGTGTCGACATGGACCCTCCACAAGACATTGGAGCAAAGACCATGTGTGTGCGAGGACGGGGCCATGCCCAGAGCTGTGGGGACACGGTCTCATCGTGGGGTTCCACGAGCACCGAGGAAGCCAAGCCCTGGGGGATACACAGTGATGCTGTGGTGGGAAGGGGAAGGGTGTGGTGGGCAGAGGGAACAGCATGTGCAAAGGGCTGGGGTGGGTGTGAGAAAACGCCAGACCCATTGGCATGCTTGTGGTGGGCCCAGGAACCAGCACACAGTCTGGCAGGTGGGAGGTAGGAGGGAGGACTCAGGGGCCGCTTTGGGGGTAGACAGAGACACCACTCCCCTCACCTGGCTTTGCCCTTGGGCACATCTTTGCTTCTCTGAGCCTCAGTTTCCCCATCTGAACTATGAAGAGGTAAGGCGAGACGGTTTAGGAGGTTTTTCCTGGGTGTGAAGCCAGGAGAGATTTTCACTCAGTCACCAGCCTCCTGTGGGTGACGAGGTCCCAGGGCATGCGGGCTCGCTGCTGGTTTTGCAATGTGCCTACGATTTCCTCATCCCTCCGGGTCACGGAAGATGGCCCGGCTCACACGTAGCAGATTAGCCTGGTGTCTGGAATGCTAAGCCGGGCACTCTTGCTTGTTGAGCTCGGGGGAAGCTTGGGAATGCGGAAGATCCACAGGCTTCGGATGGCGACCAAGCCAGGTGGCCTTGTGCCGGGCCCCTTGTCCTCCCCAGGCCTCAGCTTCATCATCTGCAAAGTGGGGACGCGCTGCCTTCCTGCAGGCTCCTGGGCTGTCACTATCTACAGCTCAGTGATGATTCTGCTCTGCCTCAGGCCTCTGCTCACCCTTCATGTCACTCCCCACTTCCACGCCTCAGAAGTGGGCTAGGTGTGGGCTGCAGCCGACTTCTGCCGAGTCGTCATTTGTTGTGGGATGTCAGCGGCTTCCTGTGGGTGGCCCGCGTCCGCTGTGTAGCTGCGGGTCTGCTCTGGGGGCAGAAGCCACCCGCCCCTGCTGTCAGGCCCCGTCACCGGCAGCATCAGCTGGGAAGTGGGGGAGGAAGATCAAGTGTCTTTTTCAGATCATTAGTAACTGTAGCTGGTGGCCATGGCTGTTTTGAGTTACTTAATCTCCTCTGTTGCTGAGATAACCGAGCCAGGCGGTCCCAGCGCCGGTGGCCTTGCCGGGACACTGGCATCAAGATGGCTGCTGTGGTTGTCAATTACAGCGATAGTAGTAATAATAGATATGGTACCCCCCCAGCACGCTCAGCATCCTGGGTGCCTCATCATATCCTCTCGGGGACCCTCTGGGTAGATCTCATGATTATCCCCACGTTGCATTTAGGAAACCAGAGAGGTTAAGCAGCTCACTTAAAGCCCCCCAGCCGGGAGGTGTTGGACGGAGCCTGTATTGGCGCCCGGCTCTCCCTCTGTGTCGTTTAACTACTTCATTGGGTTGGATCTTCTGGTTTCTCAGATGGAGAAACCGAGGCCTAGGGCTGGAGGCCGCTTACCAGCCCACAGGAGAGCTTTTTATTCACGTCCAGTCTGCAGGGCGGAGGGTTATGGAAGGATATCACCCTGGGCCAAGCTGGGCTCTGGAGGGAGAGGGCGCTGGCCGAGAATCCCAGCTTCGTCCAAAGCAAGTCACATCGCCACTCTGAGCCTCAGTTTCCCACCTGTGAGTGGGTGGTCAGTCCCACCTCGCAGGACGGTGCTGGGGATCAGCTCAGATAAGGGGCACGGCATCCTGACCCGGGGCAGGACTTAGTGTCTAGATACAGGTATTCTTATCTGTGCGGGTGGGATGTAATGGCGATGAGCCTGGGAGGCTAGCGTGTGGCTGGCCACCTCCCGCTGCTCCATGTCACCTACGGCTAAGGAGGTTGCCGGAGGGTCCCGTCTGACAGCGCCTTCAGGAAGATGCCATGTGCTGTGGATTCCGAGACCCAGGACGGCCCCCTGAACTGTTGGCTGTGGTCTCTCGCCTGCCCTCCCAGGCGCCTCCTTGCCGGGCTTTGTGGTTGGAAGTCCCCTTCTCTATGGGATGAGGGGAAACCACTTGGTCCTCCGCTGTGGTTGGTGAGCTGCGTCTCCCCGTTCTGGGCTCCATGGAAAAATATCCAAATGTCTAAATATGGGGAGCCTGGCTGCTCTGTGCCCAGGCTTTCTTGCTACTGTTTGCTCTGCTGTATCCCTCCCCGAGGCTGTCATCACCACCAGGAATTAGAATAATGGTCTTGAGGCAACAGCATGGCTGCTTCCCTTTCCCTCCAAGCACTTCCCCACATGGCATCTCGATTGGGCCTCACAGCACCCCGAGAGGTGGGGCGTGTCATTGTCCTACAGGTGGGGAAACCCAGACTCCCTGAGGATGAGTGCCCACCTGATGTGAAACGGCTGCAGTGGAGATGCTGCCCTCGCTCCATTCTACAGGTGGCAAACTGACCATCTGAGAGGTTTAGAGACTCGCCCAGGCCCTAGACCCCATTATTAGTAAGTGGCTTAGAAGCCAGGGAGCCTGGTGCCAACCCTGTCCTCTACTCCGCAGCCGCGTTTAAAGGGCACCCACAACTCGAGTCAGATGCAGACATCTCATGACGCAAGCTGTCCTGTGACCCAGACCTCAGGCCCGACTGAACGGCACAAAAATAGCCAGTTCTTCTCTTCTAACCGCACACGCTGCAGAGCCAAACTAGACCCTCAGCACACGCTGCAAGGCACCAAGACCTGAGATTCAGGAGCTAGTAATAAAAGTAACGGCGACAGCATCGCGTCACATTCAGGCTCCAGCCATCTCCATCCCCACACCCCTTTGGCAGACTGGGCCGTTTGGGTGGTCCACGGGCCACGTCTGCCGAGCACCTACTATGTGCCAGGCACTCTAACAGGGCCTGGGGCCTCGGCAGTGAACGGGACAGACAACCTCCCTGCCCGGGGGAGGCTGGGTGCTGGAACCAAGCATATTACCTTCAGTGCCAGACTTCCCAAGTTCAAATCCCAGCTCCACCCCTATGATGGGACGGCTGAGCTTTCCTTACGGCATCTGCGGTGGGGTTCAGATAATCTGGGCATCACTGCTCCACAAAGAGTGCTTTGGGGCCAGGAGCTGAACTCCTCAAACTTCACATCGTGGGGTAACATCTGCCGTCTCTGCCTCTTGAATCTCTGGTCCCCTGGGCTCCCCCTCCGCATCCTGACTTCAGGCTTTTGGGCCAGGGCTGGCCTCTGTTTGCCCTCCCCAGCAGCTACCACGAGGGGCCCTTTCTGCACAAGCCTGTCAGCGTGCGGCAGTGCTCTGAACTTGTTGACTTTGAAATGTCCATTAGACACACAGTGTCGTCACATTCCCTGTCCTTCCCCAGCCTCGCTTTTCCCATCTGAATAATGGGAAGGTGATTCCTGTCCTTCCCGTATCTAGAGGTTGTTGAGATGCTCGGGCAGGAATTTCAGAGGACTTCCCAGGAGGATTAAAACACCAAGCCCACGTCATGAGACTGCTTTACCCACTAGATATTTCCCGGCATTTCTGAGCCTCTAGGAAGAGGCACTCAGAGTCTTTTAAGCATGGCCAGGCCCCACTAACTCCCCTGTAGGGTTTATAAGAATTCAGCTGGACCCAGGCCAGTTCCCCCCGGCATGTCCTTCATTGTGACAAGTTCCAACTCTTCTCCACCTGGTAGGGCCCCTCCAGCAGGACCACGGCCCCTGTAAGTCCGTAGTATCCTTAACGTAAGGTGAAACGAGAGCCCTGAGATGCTGATGGCTCCCCTGGCTTGAAAGCCCCGCCTGGTCCTCAGGGGGCCTGGTCCTCGGGGCCTGGTCCCTCAGCGGGCCGTGGCCAGCCTCGTGCTGTTGGGAACTCATGCGGATGGGCGGGAAGGAACCCTGCCCTCTGACGGAGGGCTTCCAGGCTGGCAGCCCTGGCCGTCCCAAGGGAGCGGTTGCTGAGTTGCAGACATTCCGGGCTTAGAGCAGTGAGAAGGGACACGCTGATCCTGTGACCGCTGAAAGGAATGATAAACGCAGGGTAGACGCTCCAGAGGGGTGGGCATGTGGGCAAAACACTTCCGGGAGCCAGGAGTCTGGGGAGTAATTGCTATGTGACTGAGGCAGTTACTTGTGCTCTCTGCGCCTCAGTTTCTCTGTTGGCCCGATGAAGTATCGGAGTGGACTCTCCTTAAGGTCTGTTACTGCGTATGGTCTCCCAATTCTAGGGCTCCAGTAAAGAATGGAGCTTTGGGGTCAGACAGATCTGGGTTCAAATCCAGTCCTCCCTGCTGTGTGACCTTGAGCAAGTGGCTTCATGTCTCTGAGCCTCCATATCTCCCCAAGGGTTTTTATTATGTTGGTACAAGGTGTTGGCTGGCTGCCTCACAGGCAGGGTGATTTCCAGATCCAGACGCTAGAGGGCACTCCTGTTCTAACAAATGGCCTTTTCAAAGCAGGTGCAAGACTACACCCCTTACACACCTGAGCCTGGGTAGTCCTCTCCATAGAGGCGGGCGCTCTGATTGTCCCTATTTCACAGATGGGAACACTGAGGGAAACCTGACTTGCCCGGGGTCACACAGAGGGAAGGGGTCAGAACTGGGTTTACGGGCAAAACTTTTTATGCTAAAGCCCACGGTTTGCTATCACTCAGGTCTCCTGCCGCCTGAGTTCTAAGGCCAGTGAGGGCTGAGGAGCCCTGAAAGCTGTGCGGCTTTTTGGTGGGAAAAGCCACGGCTGCTTCTGGCCGCTGGTTATTTCAGCTAGAAAATTCAACATCAGGAGGGGTGTGGTGTGGAGAGTAAATGATGGGGAGGGAGTTTTGATAAGTTTCACTAAATCCTAGGATGTTCCTGCTTGGAGAGAAGCTGCACCTATTTTTTTTGTATCAAATCTGGCTTCAGACCATAAACAATGGAGGAATGAAAAGCTTGATGCGGGCCAACGCCCATTCTGCCACTTCGTTTTGTCACTGGTGGCCAAAGGATTTTCCAGAGCTGAACAGGGACTTAGATTTGGGAGTTTCAAGCTGAATGAACACATGGTTGTCCTGTTTGAGGCAGAACTGATGAGCAGGGAGGCCTCCTGGGCTAGGAGGAGAGCCTTACTGAATTGGGAGCCAGGAAACTGGTGCCTAGTCCCGGCTGTGTGACATTCGGCCAGTCACTGCCCCTCTCTGGGCCCAGCATCTTCATTTTGAAGTGCACTCGTTGGCTTAGCTCTAAGTTGGCTGGCTGTGCATGTGTATGGAGTGCTTGCTCTGGGCTGGGTCTTAAAGCCTGAGGTAGGCAGGGGGTCGGGGCATTCAGGTGGCAGGATAAGCGTATGCAGAGGCCTGACAGTTCTGGAAGAGGTGGGAGAATTGAGGGTGTCTTTGTTTGGACCCCAAAGACACAGTGTAAATATTTCCTCCATGAATATGAAATAATGCAGAGTTGAGAAGGCTGTCAAGGAATTTGATCTGAATTGTTTCAGAAAATGCTTTTACCATGTCAACTGTAATTGAAAAGTAAATTGTTAAATATTGGGGGGGAAACCTCCTTACTTTCTTTTTAAGAGCACCTGATGTTTTAAGTAGAAATTCGTAGGTAAAGAGGGACAATTGTGAGCAGATGGAGTCTGTTTAGTGTTATACTAATATTTTGTATTAAACGTACTTATGTTAAAATAAGCACATTCATGTTAACATAATATTATCTCACAACTACAAATGCAGTAAATAATATAGTTATAGGATTTCTCTTCCTGCATGCTAGTGTGTGTATTTGCTAGGGCTGCCATAGCAAAATACCACCGATGGAATGGCTTAAACAACAGAAAATAACTTCCTCACAGTTCTGGAGGCTGGAAGTCCAAGATCAGGTGTTGACAGGTTTGGTTTCTCCTGAGGCCTCGCTCCTTGGCTTGCAGAGGGTCACCTTCTCACTGTGTCCTTGTGTGGCCTTGTCTCATGCACACACCCCAGTGTCTCTCTCTGTCCGAATTTCCTCTTGTGAGGCCACCAGACAGATTGGATAAGGGCCCACCCTAATGGCCTCATTTTACCTTAGTCATCCCTTTAAAGGGCCTCTCTCCAAATACAGTCTCATTATGAGGTGCTGGAAATGGGGCTTTGACATACACATTTTGGGGAAACACAATTCAGCCCATAGCAGCCAGGCACTAGGCACTTTATAATGCTTCATTTTATCCTCGCAGTAGCCCTGGGAGAGAGATGCTATTATCATCCCCATTTTACAGATGACAAAACTGAGGCTCAGAGAGAGGTTGAGTCACTTATGGAAGATCACATGGCTGGTCAGTGTTGGAGCTGGGGTTTGCCCCCATGCTGTCTGGCCTTGGAGCCCACACTATGTTAATTTATGTTTATCATTTGACTTTAATCCTGTTTTGTTTTGTTTTTAAAGCTTTCATGTTCGATTGAATTGATGCAATATTCCCCCATTTCCTCTCTGAACTCTGCCCTGTCCTTATTTTAGGTGTGATTGGAAAAGGCCTGGGGGTGGGGGGGAGGGAAGGTCTTGCTAGACCCCAGTGCTGCCCAGCTTATCTAGGCCTCACCCAGCCTGTTGTTGGCCACCTTTGCAAACAGCGAGGGGAGGAGGGGCGGGGGGGAGTGGAGGGGGGTAGGGAGGGCGTGTTAGGGGCCAGCCTGCTGCCTGCTCTGCCCCAGACTGCCCGCCCGTGTTTCCCGAGAGCAGCCAGTGAAAGCAGCCTTTGTCCTCTAGTCCATTTCTCCGGAGGGATGACCTAAGTCCCGTTTGGGGAACAAAGGGGCGACCTGCCACGTGAGTTTAGGTCAGCTCAGCAGCCCGCAGTCTCCCAGGCTAAGCAGGGCGGGGGACGGCCTTGGTTTCAGGGCTGCAGAGGTAGGTGGGGTTCTGTGTCCTGCGTGATGATGCCGGGGGCTCCTGTGTGCACAGACTTCACAGTTTGTAAAATTGTCCCATGCTTTCCAGTTTAGCAGGTCCTCCCAGGTTATAGAGGCCAGGGACGCAGGGAGGCAGGTGTCAGTTGTCACGAGGAACTCTAAAACATGAGTATACACCAACCACTTCTTTATGCTGGTAATATTCAGTGGCTCAGGAAACGGGGCGGGTCATTGGGGACACTGCTCCATGGTATTGGGGTGTCACCTGGGAGCCCTGAATGACAACCATCCAGAGGCTTCTTTACTCACCTGCCTGGCACCTGTGATGTCACAGGCCGGGCTTCTCTGGGACCTGTGGCCTCTGCTGTAGCTGGGGCTTCCCCACATCATGGCGGCTCAGGGCTCCCAGAGCAAGTGCTGTGGTGGAGGCTGACCTCCCTTTTTGATGGACGCAGCCTTAGAAGTCACACAGTGTGCCTTCTGCTGTCCTCTGTTGATGGAGGCATTCACAGCCCCCCAGATTCAAGGGAGGGCACATGGGCCCAACCTCTCAGTGGGAGGCCTGCCAAAGGCTATGCAGCCATATTTGACAGCCACCACGGTCAGAAGGAAAGGGAAATACTCGGTGACATTCAGTGAGCACCTGCTATGTGCCAGGCACTGTGCCCAGGGCTTCACATGGTGAACCTCTGTGATCCTCCCACAGCCCTATGACATGATGGATCCAAAGCCTGTTGTTGTTTTTCTACAAGCATTTTGGCCCCAAAGACTAGAAGAACCTTGCAAAATCCACAGGGCTGCTGGCAGTTTGGTGTTGAACATGCCGCAGTGGGAACTGTGAGCTGATATTTTTTTCCTTCCTCTTCTAAACTTAGACTATTCCTTGAGTTCTTGAAAATTCTCACTTAGGCGTCTGATTCATCTCCTCCTTACTCACCAGTTCTCCCCTTTGGTGTTTATTGTGAGCAGTCTCTCTCTCCCTACGTGCTGAGCGTCCCCTCACCCCCATAGCTCTGCAGTTCTCTGGGAAGGGTGGGTTGCAAATTTCCCAGCCGTCTGCCTCTCTCCCAGCTTTTGAGGAACCATTGGTTAGGCCTCATGGTCCTGACATAGGAACCAAGCTATCACTCACCCTGGGTGTGCTGGTTTTTCTCTTCCTCCGGGGCCAGGTCTGGGATTCATTCTTCTGCTTTCCTAGGGACTGACATACAATAGGTGCCTAATATATGTTTGGTGAGCTGAACCCATAAAAGATGAAGGAAGGCTGGCCACTCAAGGGTGGAGATTCCCTCTTATGCACACCTGTGTCCCTGACACACAGTAGGCACTCAATATATGTTCACTGTATTAAATGCACGGGTGGGTGAAAGACTGAGAGCAGCAACTGTGCCATATGTTTATATTCTGTCACATACACAGTACCGGACACCCATTCATTCCATCAGTGAGTGTTTTTGGTGGATGAGTGAAGGAGCTACTAAAGTCACTCTGGACCAGATGTGTCTTACCTCACATCTGTATCCATGGTGCTTAGCAGAGGGCCGGGAACACAGCAAGTGCTCAATCATTGTTTATAGAACTGAATGAAAGAAAGAGTGAATGAAAAGAATGACTGAGTAAATGAAACTTCTTACCATCGGGGACCTTGTCCTGTTCATCTGTCTCTCCAGTTCCTAGCATAAAGTCTTGCACACAGTAGGTGCTCATTAAATGTTAAATTGAATGAGTGAATGAAAGGTGAAATTTTTTGAGGGTAGGAACATGTCTTATTTGTGTCTACATTCCCTAGAACGGGGGTTGGTATACATTAGGTGCTCAATAAATGCATATTGAACTGAATACATGGAAGGAAGGAAGGAAGGAAGGAAGGAAGGAAGGAAGGAAGGAAGGAAGGAAGGAAAGGAAGGAGAGGGGAGGGGAGGGGAGGGGAGGGGAGGGGAGGGGAGGAAAGGAAAAGAAAAGAAAAGAAAAGAAACTTGTGAAGGGTAGGCCTGTATCTTGTTCATGTCTTTATTCAGGTCCTAATATAGACCAGGCATACAGTAGGTGTTTAGCACATCCTTCTTGCACTGCCTGAGAATGGATTGAGGAGAGAAGCTGGGCTGGGAGGACCTCATCCATCTTGATTTGCCCCCTGCCCACCGGGCCCCACTGCAGACTTTTCCTGTTGTTCGGTCTGCACAGGTGGACAGGAAACCCCCAAACACCTGCCCAGAGCTCCTTCCCATGTTTTCTTCGTGCTGGACTGACCTTGAGTTGGACCACGGTGCCACGCCGAGCCCCAGCGCTGATTGGCTGTGGAGCAGTGCCCCCGAGGGACCCCTCTTCCTGACCATGTTAGCGGTTCTCTTTTAGAACTGGCTATGCAGCCTGCAAGTGAGGCCTGGGTGAATGCTCCGCTCAGAGCCAGCTCCTAAAATCACCCTGTTCTGATACTGTAAAGGCCTGTTAACCCCCTACAGCTGAGCATCAGGCCTAGAGCGGAGAGTCAAGGCTTTGGGGTCAGAGAGAGCAGGGTTCAAATCTCCCTGGGTGACTTTAAGTTGAGCCTCAATGTTTCTCACCTGTAAAATGGGTGTGATAAACCTTTTTTAGGGGGTCCTGTTTCCGAATATTGGCTACGTGCCTGTTGCTTTTGCAAACGCCTCTGTTGGGACTGCCCACTCCCAGGGGTGTGGTTTCAGGAGATTCTCAGCCACTGTGTTTATGGAATTGTATGCCCAGTTAGTTTGAGAGGCAGCGTTCTGGGCTGGGTTCCCTTGACCCAGAGCCCGAAATGGGAACTCATGCACACGTGATTTAGTGACAGAGAACTTGAGTCAGCCTGATCCTGGAGGAGTTCAGAGGGTAAACCACAAAATAAATCCACCTTGGAGCGCTGGGCAGCTCTTCCTCCACCGACCACGGTCTGTTGTTGGACACCAAGGAGCTGTAGCAGCCAGCACCCAGAATCTGGGGGGATGGGTGTCCCAGCCAGGACAGGGGACCTGGGCAGGGCACCAGTAGCTTCTACTATGGTCAGCCGGGGTTGATTCAGTTCAGCAAGAAGCTGGGTGAGTTGTCTGGCATGGAACAGTCAGAGGTTAATAAATAGTAACTTGGTAGAAATGGAAAGATCTTAAGAAGATGGAAGTCAATGTTGGGTGTTAAAGGTGTCATTTGTTCCTCTGGCACTTACTCTCAGCAGAGGGCCTGGCACACAGTAGGCATTTAATGAATGTTTGTTGACTGACTAAGTGAACTAGTGAAGGTTAAAGTAATACTAACAGTTCCTTTCATTACAAACAAAACTTTTGTTTGCTTATAATCATGCTTGTTAGTATGATGATTTGGTTTCTACTCAGAATTAGACTCACATTTCTAAAAATGAAACTCATCTATCTTTGCAACCCGTTTATCTCGTAGGGATCTGACAGTTTGCTTATTTTCCCTCTGGGAAGCAAATGAAGATAGCTATTCTGTAGAATACCACCAGGGAAAGAAATCAGAACATTTTCTTTAGAAATTTCTCCATCAAAAGTTAAAGCGAGAAGGAACTGTACTTGAAATTTTCAGTTGCCATGGCTACTGGGTAATACAGTGAAGCGAGTTCTTACATATGGCCTCCACTCCACCTTCCACAGCTCAGTTACAGAGTTTTGGCTCCTGAGTGCGTGTGATGCAGTGAGGGGCTGAGAAGAGATTCCTTCTGCTATCTCTGCCGTCTGAGGTGCTCTAAGCAGCTCCTGGGCCCAGCTCCACCGGGGTCACCTCCGTCACCCTCCTGCGGGGGTTGGGGTTGCCACCTCCATTTTAGAGATGAGCACACTGAGCCCCATAAAGTTTGAGATGTGCATTTGTGTTTTCACTCCACTCTGAATTTATTTGTTCGTTCATTTATTCCTTTGTTTATCTGCTCAACAAGTGTTTATCGAGCCCAGGCGCTGGTCCAGGCCCCGAGCCTCGGTGCGGAATAAGAAAAGCACAGTCCCTGCCCTGACAGCGTGTGTGTGCCCGTGGGAAGCACATCATACATACACACAGTACATGCTGATAAATGCATGCGACACTAAAGCAGAATGCCGTGGCAGAGAGACTGGGAGGGGCGTGGCTCGGAGGCCTCTGAGAGGAGGTGGCATTTGAGCAGAGACCTGGACAAAAGGAGCTCACCATGTGGGGACCTGGGGCAGGAGTGCTTCAGGCAGTGGGAACAGCGTGTGCAAAGGCCCTGGGGTGGGACCAGCTTGGGAGTTAAAGCCAACATGGGCGGCCCAGTAGTGATCGAGGTGGGGAAGAAGGTGGGGGCCTTGAGCGCCAGGACCAAGCATTTGGGGTTTCTTCTGGCTGTGATAGAGAGCCGAGGGGCACTTTGGTGGAGGCTGACATGATGGGAGGGAGGAGGATAAAGCTCATCCAGGCTGCTGTGCAGCGTGGGGGGTTAGGGGTGGACTACAGGGGCGGAGGGAAAGTAGGGAGGCCAGAGGTGATGAGGGCTTCAGTCTGATGCTGAGATGGGGACTCCGTGAACTAGTGAAGGTTAGAGTACTGGTTCCTTCCATCACTAACACAACTCTGTTTGCTTATAATAGTATTTATGATGATGATGATGATGTGGGTCCTATCTCAGAACTAGACTAGCGTTTTTTAAATGGGGGGAGAAGGATCTGGTCCAGGCTGGTGCTGAGGGTGGGGTGTGAGGAGGGAAGGCACTAAGGGAGGTTCTGGGCTGCTGGCCAGGATAGCGGGCGGTGGCAGTGCTTTTTGCTGGAACAGAGAAGAGAGTGGAAGAAGCAGATTTGGGGCCCAGATTTCTCCTCTTTCAAGAAGAGATGGGACCTAGGGTGGGGGTGGGGGTGGGGGTTCTTAGCAGAACATCAAGGACATAAAAGGTATGGTGTCGAACCCTTTGCTGGGCCCACGGTGGGTGCATGTGGTGGCCGCCCCTCCCCTGACCCGGTTCTGTTCGCTCAGCTTCCACTAAGTGGCACTGGCTGTGGCATCTCATTACTGCTCCCCGCTTTCAGTTGCTTCGGCAAGTCCTTCCTCCGAGGGACCTCATTAAGTCACTGGAAATGAGCACGCCTGGCGGGGAGGGAAGGTGGTGAGAAGTTATTATTACACTCTGAAAAGGACTTGTCTGGGTAAGAGCGGGGAGGCCCCGATTTTTCCTGACACTCTCAGCTCCCACATATCCCCCCGCCCCCGCCCCACGCACACACACACTCACTGTCCCCACCCCTTTCTTGTGTGGATGGCTCGAGACTTTGATGTCAGCTGCAAGCCGGACAGACCCAGGTTCCAGGCCTATCTCTGCCACTTCCCAGCTGAGCAACCTGGGGCATCACACTGTTTGCCTCTGAGCCTCAGTTTCCCTCGGCATGTTGGTACTGGAAGTTTTATGAAAAAAAGTGGTTCTTATAAAATACGGGGCTCTGTGTAGTCCAGCCTTTGCACTGAATCCCATCCTAGCATCCAAGAGCAAAATAAAATAAAAATTACTTGTACTATTTATATATGTCTCTAAAAGAACAGGTAAGCTAGAAGCTGCAGGAACCCTGGTGACCTGTTAATCTCCCTGGACACATCTCTGCCCGCCCGTCTGCTCAGTTGTTTCCTCTGCCTGGTCTGTCTCTTACTCGTCCTTTATGGTTTAGCGAGCCCGCCACCCCTGCTTACCCCGGCCTGCCTGTCCCTGTTGCTCCCTGGCCGGGAAAGACGTCTCCTGTAGACGAGGAAGGCCAGGGTTCCACCGGCCTGCTGGCCGTCAGCCGGTCCCTGGGATCAGGTGGAGGAGGAGGATCTGAAGCTGCAGATGGTGCCACTGAGCTGGGAGTCTGCCTGTCCTCTCCGGGATGAGTGGGGGAAGTCTCGGGCCACAGGGAAGCTGCTGTGCGCCTGGGTCTCCTCAGGGGAGACCAGCTGCTGGGCGCCCCACACACCAGCTCCGGCACCTGGTGGGAAGTCCAAAAAGGACTTGTGGGCGGCGGCACAGCCCACATGGGTCCCGGAGGGGGAGTGGCCATCAGGGCCAGGAAGGAAGGATACTGTTCCTGGCTGTATATTTCTGGGCCGGTTCTTTGATTAGTTTCCTGGTGCCCAGTTGTTTTGAGTGGTTTGAGCTGGGCACCAAGTCACCCTGTGCATCCTGGGCCTCAGTCCCTTCATCGAGATTTGGGGAGAGTGTTGTCTCCTTTAAGAAATGTTGAGGAGCAGAGGAATGCCTAATGTATGGCCCACAGTCGGTGCTCAGTAATTGCTGTCCCTCTTATCCCTCCACTGTATTGCTGAGTCGCCTACTGTGTGTCAGGCCTCGGGAGAGGCCCTGCAATTCAGAATGAAATTGACACAGCCCTGACCTTCACACTGTCTACAGCTGATGGGTAGACGGTGGGGAAATTGGCCCTGATAGTACAGCGAAGAGAATTCTGTGATGGGGGAGCCAGGGGTTGGAGAGCCCAGAGGAGGCACTGAACTGAGTGGAGAGGGCAGCAGGGAACTGGGGGTCTTGCCTTGATGGTGCTTGCAGTGGGGGCTCTGGAAGGCTCTGCCAGGCTAGCCCAGGGTCCCGGACTGCGAGGCTGCTGGAACGTGCCTTGTGCTGACAAGTTGAGCTGCTGTGGGGACCTGTGTGGAGACACACCTTTGTGCCCAGACTGCCTGGCTGCCCTCCCGCCTCCCTGCCCTCCCGTCCAGCACAGCGTGGCTCTTGGAACAGCGTGGGCCACACAAAGGAGGGCTCTCTGCGTGAGGAGAAGCGAGGCTCTAGAGAATGGACCCCAGCAGGGTCGGCAGAAAGCACTCTTGTGTGGAGGCGTCCGTGAGGGGACTTCTGCTCACGGCGGCTTTGACATGAGAGGACGTCTGAGGGCTGACGAGCTGAGTGATGGGAATGAGGGGGTGGGCGTGGGAGGCCCGAGGTGCTGGCTCCCGAGTTCCCACTATCTGCTGTGCACTGAGCCACCGCTGCAGAGAGGGGTGTTGGGAGCACAGGCCTCCAAGCCAGATTTTGCCACTGAATTGCTATGTAGCCTTCAGTCTTTACTCTCTCTGCCTCAGTTTCCTCATCTGTATAATGGGGATAGTTGTTCTCACGAGATGGTCAGAACACACATCATGTAACCTTCAGCATCCCCTGAGAAGGGGGGGACCATTTTTATTCCATTTTAGAGACCAAGAAAGAGAGGCTCAGCGAAGGCAAGCCACTTGCCCAGGGTCACACAGTGAGGAATCAGTCTTGGGAGCCCTGCCCTTAACTGTGTTTGTCCATACATGAGTCTCCATTTCCTGGTCTCTACAATGGCATCATGGTTACAACCTTCCTAGGTAATACAGGTTCAGGAGGTGGCAGGCCCTCGGCAAGTGTGAACTACTTCAGTTTGTTATTATACTTACTGCAAAGCCCAAATAAAACCCTCTGAGGGCCAGGGATCAGCCACTTTATTCATTGTCTCCCCGGCATCTGGCACATAGTAGGTGCTCAGTTAAATGTGTACTGAAGTCAGAAGGGAGGAAGGAAGGGCCAAGGAAAGAAAGGCCTCCTATCACTCTTCCAGTCTTCTGTTTTCCTCACAGAGAGCCTTAAAATCCTGGGGTGCTGCTTAGGTGGCAGTTCAACCAAATATAGCAAGCCCACTTCTCAGAAATAAGTGTCTTAGGGGACATCATGCAACCCTCATCCCAGTTCTAATTGTTGCTTCCCAAGAATATCTTGCTCTTTTGCGTATTGATCCAAAGAGGGGGAAATGCAGTGGCTGTGGTGGAAGGAACGTGCTGACCAACCCCAGGCAAGGTGACCAGACAGAGTTCCCAGCAGGTCCTCTCCCTCACTATATGCTCGAGCAGAGAGTGGCAGCGTCCTGGAGCCCAGTGTCCCCAAAGCCAGTGGACAGCCCCGTGGGATGAATTAGGTGGTACCCTCAGCCCAACCTGTTTCCATTTTAGAGGAGGCCCGGGCACCCAGTTTTATTAGGGCCCAGCCCTTGAGGAGGGGCTGTAATTACAGACTGGCCTCGCCACGCCAGGCGGGGCCACATAGCAGCTCTCCCCAGCGTGGAAAATGTCACTTTCCACTTGAGCTCAGGGTGGGGCCTGATGAAGAAGGGAGATGAGTTCCTAGCTGTTTCTAGAAAGATTTCCTTTCCAGATGATTTTTCCCCTCTCCTCCCAAGGTTAATTAAGGGGATCTTGGCCTTTAAGATGACTGAATAAGAACATAATAAATGAAAACTAGGAAATAGTCTTGGGCTTGGTTTGCCAATAATCTGGGATTGACTTGTAAAATCAAGTCAGTTCTGGTGTTTTTGGTATATATTTTTTCCATATCAGAATTCTTTTCCCTGTTGCCTTGGAAACAAGCCTAGGGAGAGGAATGTTGGGAGTTGCGTGACTTAGGTTCAAGCCTCAGTGGTTCCTTCATTTTACCCAGTAGGAATGGTGAGTGCCTGCTGAACACTGCATGCTGAGACTCGAGGGTGAACAGGCCATGTTTCTGCCACCCTTGGGCTCATGGTAAATGAGGTTTCAGCCCGGTATGCTAATGATGCAGTGGAGGTAATGTGGCAGGGTGGGAGCCCAGAGGCGACCCTCCATAACTCAAAGAATCAGGGCAGGCTTCTTGGAGGAGGCTCTACCTAAGCTGAGTTCTGAAGGACAATAGATAATGACCAGGTGAGGAAGAGTGGAATGGTGTCTTAGCCATAGGGAACAGCATGTGCAAAGGGCTGAATAAGAGGCACTGTGGTGCATCCTAGGATGGCAATTTGTCCAGTTTGGCTGGGGTGGAGAGAAGCTGGGGGAATAGGTTAGACATGAGGCCAGAGACCCTGCAAAGTCCAGATCATGAGTGACTCCTGTGGGAAATCAGAGGGTGCCTGCCACAGATTTACTGTGGGCCCTGAGCCAGTCATCCACCGGGGCTGTTTCTTCAGTGAAAGGAAAAGGGTGGCCAAGTCTCTCTGCTGGCTGTTCCAGTTCTGACTGCCTAGGATCCTATGATTTGAACAATGAGATGATATGAATTAGAACAGAATAATTATCATCCTTTATGGCTGCCATTTATTGAGCATTTATTCTGTTCTGGGTAAGAATGATCTTAGTTGTTCTTTACCACAACCTTTTGAAGTGGGTGGACATTCTGATCTCCTCTTTAACAATGAGGTGAGATGTGTGGGTAACCAGTTCCTGGCACATAGTAAATCCTCAATTAATCGTTTTTTTTACTACACCATATTCCTCATAATATAATATTAGTATATTTCTAGGCCCAGGATGCACACTCCTGGAATGTCGAATATTTAGGGAAGCAGGATGTGAAGAGGGTCGTATAAGTGAGACCTCCTGGGAGAGATTTAGGAAAGTTGCTAAAAGTAGTCTTGGGATGAGGGGAGGTCCAGGAGAGATGGGAAAATAGGGAAAGGCAGCCTTAGGCAGGGATACAGCATGTGCAAAAGCCGAGAGGCAAGGCTGAATATGGCCATGCCCCTAGCCTTTTGCACATATTGTTCTCAGCCTTCTTGGAGTACTCCTAATCAACCTTCAAAACCCCACCCAGATACTCCTCTTCCAATTGCAGATCCTCAATAAAAGGCCATCTTCCCTTTGCTCTTCTTTCTTCAACTTCCCACTTTCTTGGTTGGGTTTCAGTGTTCCCAAGTATGTTATTCACTTGTCCATCATAACCCTTGACACATGTAATACAGTTGTTCATTCTCTTCTGGCTTTTTCTTCCATTTGACCAGGAATTCTTTAGAGTGTGCATGTTTGTATCAGACTTTTGGGAGAAAGTAGGAGCCTCAGGTCTGAGGTGGTCCATTGGGCTACCCTCCCTCCTTAATGGCTGAGCATCAGGGAGCCACTCTGAGCTCTCAGGGACTACAGCTTCCCTCAGGGCCAGCACAGCTCACACAAAGTAATGCACAGGGAATGTTTGTTGAATGAATGAGTGACCAATGTTCTAATTTTTGAAACTGCACACGCTTGTCTCGAAACGGTGCTGTCTAGGCCCCACCTCACGTTGTGGATCAAATTCCCATTTGTTTCCTGGATCTCAGCAACCCCTCCAGCATATTTTGGATTAATTATGTAAGGAGATGGCTTGCTTTCTTTTTCAAAGCCCAGCAACATCCCAGGAGTTTCCTGGAGAGAACAGAAGAGTTTGCAGAAAACGTCCCCCAGAAGGGAAAGTGCTTGCACTGCCCCAGTTTTCAGAGTGACGCTTTTTATAGTCACAGTCTCAGAGCACATTGTACCTCCAGGGAGGCTGGAGGGAACAAGCAAGCAGTCTGGCTTTTCAGCTCCCTCTGCACCCTTCTCCTGGCTTGGGAAGCAGGCAGAGCTGTGCGATCCTGCCCACCACGTGGTGTCCTCTGCTTTTCCTGACACTTGTCTTCCATCCAGACTGACTTGGCAAGGGCCAGGGCATCCTCTACCTTGTCAGAGGTGTGAGGCTGGGGCTAGTAAACTCCACCACTTAGTAGCTGTATGCCTTGGGCTGGTCACTGAACTTCCCTTTGCCTCAGTTTTTCCACCTATAAAATGGGGGTAATAATCACAGCACAAATTTCATTTCATTGTTGAGAGAAAATGATACAATGTTGATGTAATAACAGTAAGTGCTACTGACAGCATCCATGACCATGATGAGTTGGATGATTTCATCTCTGAAAATCAGAGTGGTTAAGTAACTTACTCAAGGTCACAGAGCTAGTAAGAGCTCGAGGCAGATTTGAATCATTGTAATATATTGATTTAGCAAATCCTGGGCTGGAACTAAAATGAAGTGACTTAAGCATTCAGCTAGGATGCAAAATTTAAAGTGGGACCAAAAAATATCAATAATCAAGGTAAATAATATTATAATGCAATATTTTAAAAAATAAAAATTAATGCAAAAAAGTCCATGATGAACAAACGCTCAACATTGTAAAAACAGTATCGGTATTACTGATTTGTTTTCTTTTGCCTCTGGTGTCATATGATTCAGTGCTGTGCTGAGCAAGTCTCTTTTTGTTGGACAATTGGGTTTTCATTTTTCACAAATCTATAATAATAAAAGTGTAATATGCTAATTAGACCGGACATTCTTACAGATGTCCTTCCGGACGACCTTCCAGACGAAGCTGTGGTGGCGGCTGGGGCCAAGGCAGAGGTGGCCTCCATGGTGGCGGGGGCCAAGCCCTTGCATGAATTTCATGCATCAGGCCTCTAGCGTGTGTGTGTGTGTGTGTGTGTGTGTGTGTGTGTGTATGATAAATATCCTTGAACCAAAATGTTTGTGTAGGATCATTCTCATTTCTAAAGGCAGATTACAGGATGTGAAATTCATGAACTTCAGGGTTAAAAAGCAGGCACATCCTCCCACCCCCAGCCTTTTGGTATGAAATTTTTCCAAATATAGGAAGATTGTACAGGGCACACACATATACCCACCAGCTAGATTCTGTAATTGCTAATATTTGCTATATTTGCTTTATAAAAATCTAACCATTCATCCATTTCTTAGTATATCTTCTTTTTTCCTGCATGTCAAAGTAAGTTATAGACATTGTCAGTACATTTCAGCCTGTATGTCATTACAGGCCATTATTTTTACGACTTTTGATCTGCAGTGTTAGATTCCTATCAGGAATATATACTGATTCCCATCTCCGTCTGATGTGGACATATATGTCTCTTCCACCACAGCCTGGCCAACATTGGGTGTTACCATTTTAGAGGTATTTTACTTACTGCTTTGATTTAATGTTTTTCTTTCCAAAGCTTCCCGGTAGATTACCCACCTTTGTGTCCTGATTATCTGTTAAGAGCTCTGATCCTTTCCAGCCCTTCAGTTCTTTCTGGGGTGGGAAGTACTCTGCGCTTTCTCAGCTTCTGTCTGGAAGTTCCTGTCCACGGGGGGAGGGAGCAGGGCCACGAGTTGGCCTGCCTGCTGCAGGAGGCTGGCTGTGCACACTCTATGTGAGGAAAGTGAATTCACCTTGGGGTCCAGGAGGCCTGGGACCCTGAAGGCTCTACAGGTGGCGGGTGGGGCCCCGTGAGTTTCCTTGTCTGCCGTATGGGTGATGCTTCCTAACAGTAGGACCCGCTGCTGCTGGGAGAGCCCCTTGTTGCCCTCCCCTTCTCCCCATTCTGCTCCAGCCCTTGTATCCTGATGGGCCAGGCACTGTCCTCTGGGCATTTGCATCTCTTGTGGGTCAGGAGCTTGGGAGCAGCTTGGCTGGGTGGCTTCGGCTTAGGGTCTCTCATGAGGTTGCATTCAAGGTGTCTGCAGGGCAGCGACCATCTGAAGGTTTGACCTGGGATGCAGGGTCTCCTTCCAAAGGGGCTCATTCACACGGCCCCAGGGTGGTGCTCTCTGTTCACTGGGGCCTCCGATTCTCTCCATGTGGCTTGTCCGTAGGGCTGTTTAGCATCCTCACAACATGGTGATCGGCTGCCACCAGTGTGATCTCAGAGAGCCAAGTGGAGCTGTGACGCCTTTTATGACATAGCCGTAGAAGTCACACACCGTCACTTCTGCCTTCTTCTTTGGAGCACCTAGACCAGTGACGGCGAACCTTTCGAGCTCGGCGTGTCCACATTTTGAAAAATCCTAACTTAACTCTGGTGCCGTGTCACCTATAGAAATTTTTTGATATTTGCAACCATAGTAAAACAAAGACTTATATTTTCGATATTTATTTCATATATTTAAATGCCATTTAACAAAGACAAATCAACCAAAAAAATGAGTTCGCGTGTCACCTCTGACACGCGTGTCATAGGGTCGCCATCACTGACCTAGGCTAACCCTGTGGTCATAGGGGGCCACGCTGGGTGTGGATAACGGGGGCATGGATCACTAGGTGCCGCCTTGGAGGCTGCCTGCCACATGGTGTGCCCTCAGCAGATGACTTCTGGGTCTCAGTCTCCTCCTCTGTCAACTGGACTCATGGGAGGATTCACGAGTTACTTCCTGGGGGCACTTGGAATGGCATCGGGGACTCAGGCTCCGGTAAATATTGGCACCACTGTATGTCCTGCTGGCCTGGAGCCCCCAGCAGCAGGGACCGTTCTCAGCCTCTGAACCAGTGCCTGGCGAGGAGCAGGCACCTCTGGTGTTTACGTGAACGAGTGAGAGAATGAATGAGTGAATGAACAGCATGTAGACTAGGAGTCTAGAGAAGGAAGAGATCTGTGCGTCGGGAAAAACTCTCAAGCGAGGCCCTTCCATCAGTGTCTAGGGAGCAAACATTTGTTCGAGACCAAGGTGACGGGGTGGGAGAGCGCCTGGGATCCGTCAGACTGACCAGAGTTTCTGTGCGGGACCTGGCGTTCAGACAGTAAATGTGTACTGAGCTCCAACTCTGATCCAGTGCCCTCTTGGACCTTGAAACAGTGGGGAGGGAACCGCCTCTGTCCATCCCCTTGCTGTGTGACCTCAGGCAAGTGAATCTATGTCTCTGAGCCTGCATTTCTTCATCTGTACTATGGGGGTTGCAGGAGAAAGCAACAAGTGTGCCTCCCCTCCAGGATCCAGCTGCTGCTGCCCCTCCCGACAACCTTCTCTGGTCTCAGAATGTTGCTGTCTCGTCTCCCCACACTCACCCCACCCCCCATTCCAGCTACTCCAGCTCCATAAGGGTTAACATCCAGGCGCTCATGTGACCCAGTGTAAACCAGGGATCATTCCCATTGCTCCCTGTGCTGAGAGCCTGCCCGCCCAGGGTGGGGCAGATGCTGTGCCCCCGGGTTGCCATGGCAACTCTGCCTGTACTGAAACACAGCCCAGCCCAGTTCCTTCCTTGGGGGACCTCCAGGGCTGTTTCACCTGGCTCTGTGCTTCCTTCCAGAGAGGCAGGGAGAGAGGGAGAGAGAGAGAGAGAGAGAGAGAGAGAGAGAGAGAGAGAGAGAGAGAGAGAGGTGGAAATTTGAGACTTGGAGAGGCAGGAGAGAACCCAATAGAGAAACAACAGACCACCAGAGGGAGACAGACTGACAGCAGCCAGAGGTCCTGAGAAGCCAGCCTGTCACCCTGGAGGCAGTTTCTCAACTGTTCCAACCTTCCGGGGGCTGCCGGGTCTCCACATCCGTGTGCACACGTGCTAGTGTGCACCGCGGGCGGCCGCAGCTCCCCCTGCGCCTGCAGGGAGGGCACTGGGCGGGCAGCAGCCTGGCGGGTAAAGCCACTGTCAACCCCACAGGACGGGGAGCGAGTTGAGACTTGGAGAAAAAAATGGGGGCGGACGTCAGCTCCCTGGGCGTCCGCCTCCCTGAGGCCCCTCCTGCATTCCTGGGCAGCAAAGCCCCTCGCTGAGACAGGCACTGATGTCATCCAGGGCTGCTTGGCCAGGGGACCCGGGGCCCTGGTGGCTGCTTCCGGAAATGAGCTAGCTGCCGGCCGACAGGTTTGGAGTCTCTGGCCAGAGGACAGGAAACCTGCATGGGTCAGGTGAGCGGGGCCCGGCTCTGGGCAGCTGGGCAGGGGGCAGCGGCGGGCTGCAGCCTGCCCACCGGATCCTTCCTGCGTGCTCCTGGGAGGGGCTGCCTTCCTGGGGGAAAGTGAGGACCAGGTGCCCAGGGCGACTCTTCCTCCCCCACCTCGAGGGACCGTCACACCCTGGAGCCAGTGCCGCTGGCTCCCTCAAGCTCCTGGTCACAGCCGGCTCAGTGGGGTGATCGCCAGGGACTGGCTGTTGGACCTCCCAGCGTGTTGGCTTTGCATCCCTGTGGGTGGACTCCCAGCCTGACCCTGAACTCTGTCCTGATTCTGAGCGGGACCCGCGGACGCAGCCGGCTGCCGGCTCAGCGATGTGGATTCACTCTGAGTTCAGCTGAATAGGGCTGCTGGGTTTCTCTGCGCGCAAGTCCCGCACTTCCAGGAGCTGCGAGTGGGAAGAGGCCGAGGACCTGGCCTTGTGATTGCTTTCCTCCCTCTCATGGCCGGGCCCATGGATTACCTGGGAGACAAACTCAGTGTGGCTCAGACCCACATGACCCAGTGGATGGGCACCGTGAGGAGGTCCTTCCAGGATGCCCTCAACTTAGTGACCACCACGGTGAGCCATGAGCGGACGGGCGGGGAGCCCACCAGCCGGACCCCCTTCAAGCGCACCTCCTCCTTCCGCCACCTGGCCTCCCGGAGCCGGGAATCTTTCCGCCGCTTCTCCGCTCGCAGCCAGCAGAGGTTTTCTTCCCTAAGGAAAAGGCACCCGGATTCAGAGCCACCAGATTTTGTAAGCTTATTCTGTTTTTAAAAAAATACTGAAATAGCAGTCAAAACTCCTCCCCTCCCACACTCCCCAGGTGGGGAAGGAGGGGTCCCCATAGATCCAGCCAGGGAAGTCGCCTCTTCCCGAATAATTGCCCATCAGGCCCCACTGTTTCCTGCTCCCCACGCCTGGGGAAGAGACAGGTGGGGTGATCCTCCTGACGGTGGAGTTACTCTCCACCCTGAAGTGCTTGGGAAATTGACACTGGGTCCCGCGTCTGTGTGGACGGGCTAGCTTTGCCAGTTGACTTATCTGTAAGTGCCGACACTCCGGCCCCTGAGGGAAATGCTTGTCGCCCCTATTTTTAGGGAGGATTAGCTGGCACCTGCTTCATCTCTTCTCACCCTCCCAGGGTGACTGAGTGTCCATGTCCTATGCATATTGAGTGGTGGCTTTTGTTGTCTTGTCATCGAGCAAAGTCTAGAGGTCGCCCCTGATTACCTAAGGAGAGCCCAGGTGGTGGGTGGGTTTGCCCACTGGGCCATGAACCCGGAGCTTGATGTGAGTGGGCCAGGCTGGGTCCTGGGGCTCTACCATCTCTCACTCAGACAAGCTTGATGGTGCTTGGAAGATAGGCTGGAATGTCAGCTAATGATTAAAAGCCTGGCCTGCGTCCTGCTAGGGCAGTGGTTCTCAACCTTCTGGCCCTTTAAATACAGTTCCTCATGTTGTGACCCAACCATAAAATTATTTTCGTGGCTACTTCATAACTGTAATGTTGCTACTGTGATGAATTGTAATGTCAATATCTGATATGCAGGATGGTCTTAGGCGACCCCTGTGAAAGGGTCGTTCGACCCCCAAAGGACAGGTTGAGAACCGCTGTACTAGGGCATGGTGTAGTATCAATCTCAAGGACCTCACTGATGATTTGGAGAGGTGGGCCCAGAGAGGGAGAGGCACCTGCTTGGGGTAGCACAGCGAGGGAGTAGCAAAGCGAGAGGTTCTGATCCCCAACTCGGGGCGCTCTCTAGCCAAGCTCCTGGCATAAGGATTTCTCCAGAACTTCCTGAAAACTTCAGGGCTCCCACTTCAGCAACCTGGACTGAACTCCAAGAGAGGGCCTGGCATTTTCATACCGGGCTGCAGGAGGCTGAAGACGGGCAAAGGGCAAAGCCAGTCCTTCCCTGCGTCTAGCCTTGCGATGAGTCCCGTTGGTCATTAGGGGACCCGGTGTTTAGGGCCCGAGTCCTGGGGTGCACCAGGTGTCAAGCCAACCACCTGCACAATTGAGGTTGAAAACGCTCATACCTGCCCTCGAGGTGCAGGACTGACCCGGCATCCCCTTGGCTGGTCCAGAGAGGTGCAGTGACTTTTTGGGGGCCACACAGCAGCCAGAGCAGTCAGGTACAAACAGGTACCTTACGAATATGACATCTCTCGTGGGCCTGTGCTCTTTGGGGCCCTGGACAAATCAGTGGGGCCTGAATTTATGAGACAGGTCCCCCAACCCAACCTCCGTAAAGGGGAGAAGGCCTCTTGTTCATTCCTTCTGTCCCTCTGTCTCTGTATCTCTTGTTCTGTCTCTAAGTGCATATCTCTCTGTCTCTGTCTCTCACTCCCGATCCCTCTCTGGCAATGCGGTTAAGGGTGTGGGGGTTGGTAACATTCAGCGCTCCCACCCTGGGAGCCATGGAACCCTGGGCCTGGTGTAACATGTGGGCACCGCTACATGAATGAATGAATGAATGAATGAATGAATGAAGTTAGGCCGTGCAGGCTGCTGCCTCCTCTGCTCACAGTTCTCACGGTGCCTCCAACAAAGTGAACATGTGCTCAATCTGGGCTCCGGGTTCCTGCCCATTTAGCACCTACTGAGTGGTGGGCACCAGCTGTCATTGGGTTGAGAGCTTGAAACAGACTCCGACACGTCCATGCGGAGGGAACGTGAACGGTTCTCAAGCCTGTTTCTTCCTCTGTCAGCAGATGAAGGCAAAGTTGGGATGGGCACCCATGCTCTGTCGCCGAGGGCTCGGGTTCAAATCCTGGCTCTGCCACCTCCCAGCTGTGCTACGTTGGTGGGCTCCTCCCCTCTGTGTGCCTCAGTTTCCTCACCTGTGAAATGGGGATTGTCATCATTTCACATTCACACTCCCCGTTGTTATCATTTTAGAGCAGTGATGTAACCATGGGATGCCACATGGTACGTGTGCCTCAAAAGTCAGCGATGTGGACAACCAAACCTTCTCTCCCAAACCACTTTTTTCAAAGATTCCCAGTGAACTGGAAAGTACACACACATCCCTTTTACCTGGAGCTTTCACTTAAATATTTGTTTTATGGGAGGAAACTTTTAAAGCCACAGACAATAAGAGTTTAGAGACAGCAGCAATACCGTAGGGTTGTTAAGAGGGGGGCAGGGTTTCAGTCTTTATGACTTGGACTTGTACACATTTATCTAAATAATCAGTTCAGTTCCATTCCTGCCTGAGGCTGGTATTTACTCAGAGGCGTGCCCTGAAATGTTTTCCAAAGCCAACCTTGAACTAATTTGCTAATGGCCTGCCTCTGCCTTAAGAAAGAAAAGGGGGAATGGAGGAAATCAAACTCATTTTCTCAGAGCCACAAAGGCAGGAAGAGGCATGTTGTGTGAAGCCAGGCAGACTAGGTGGACTCCAGTAGCGACCAGAAGAACATTCCAGAACCCAGAAACAATGCCAATACCACAGAGGCCGAGGCTGGAATAAACGTGGGAAGTGGAGGTTTCCAGGGCCGGTGGGTGTTCTACAAATCGGACAGACTTGGGCTCAAACCTCAGCTGCACTGTATGCTGGCTGAGCGACCCTGGGCAAGTTAAATCACCCATTTCAGCCTCAGTGTCCTCATCTGTAAGATGGGGATTCTCCTGGTTGGTGGTCCAATGGGTTGGAGAACATAAGAACCCACACAGCCCTGGCACCTGTTAAACACCTGACATACAGGAAGTGCTTAAAAAATGTGCATTTCACATCACTTTCAGGGGGTGAAGGGGTTGTTGCCCGTGGATGAGTCCCACCTGCCTAGATGGCCAGACCCGTCTTCCTGCTGACCTGAGTTGGGGGAAGGACAGGGGTCTTACACATTGAGTACCTCCTACTTGCCGGAAACTGGTCTCATTGAATCTGCACAACTGCCCCTGAGGGAAACGGGCTACAGTCCCATATTTACTGGATGAGAAAGCAGAAGCACAGAGAGGTGAAGTCACAGGCCTGGGATCACACAGCTGGGATCGCTGAGGCTGGAGCTCCAGCAATACAATGTGTGTCGGCCTTGCTGGGCCTACAACCCGCCCTGCACTGGAGAGTCACAGTTTAAGCTTTGGCACCTGTGCTGAGCATTCAGCCTCCAGCGAAGGCTGAGTGGGAGTATTTGGTTCTGCGTCAATTATAGAGTGAAATGGATGCCTAAAATACTCAGCAGGGCTCAGTGTCTCCCCTCTCCCCACCCGCAGACACATTCAACCCCCTCTTTATTTTAGCGAGTGGGAGAGAATGTGAGTAGAAGGGTGTTTGTGACTTTCATCTTCAGTCAGTACCTCCCCTGCGCTGATTTCTGAAGTCTGCCATGACACAGGGCCTCAAACTTGGGAGCTGGAGACAACAGGAATTTATCTTGTAAGGTCTCGGAAGCCAGAAGTCCAAAGTGAAGGTGTTGTCAGGCCATGCCGCCTTCCTAGGGCTCTCGGGAGGATCCCTTCTGCCTCTTCCAGCCTCTGATGGCTGCACGCATTCCTTGGCTTATGGCCGCATCCCTCCAGTCTCTGCCTCTGCCTTCAGAAAGCTTCTCCTCTGTCTCTTCTAGAGATGCCTGGCAGTGATTCAGGGCCCAAGAGATACTCCAGCACGATCGCATCTTGAGATCCTTAGCTTAATTACACCTGCAAAGACTTCCTTTCCCAAGTCAAGTCACATTCTTAGGTGCCAGGGTTAGGATATGGACATACCATTTTGGAGGCCTCTATTCAACCTACTCCACCCTCCTCACAACTTCCACTCTGGCCCCCTCCCCTCCAGTCCATTCTCCACCCAGCAACCCAAGGGATCACGTCATTCCCCTGACTCACCCTGGACTTAGAAAGCCCCAGCTCCTTGCTGTGGCCTGCAAGGCCCTGTGGGATCTGACCCTGCCTCCCTTTGGACCTCAGCTCTTACTGCTGCCTTCCGTGCTCACTCGACTCCTGCCACTCTGACCTCCTGCTCTTCTTCAGTCAGTGCATGTTCATTCCAGACCAGGGGCCTTTGCCCACAGTTCCCTCGGCCTAGACTGCTCTTCTCTTCTCTTCACCTGCACAAATGCACAGAGAGGCTGCTGACAGCTGAGGTGGAGGCGATGCCCACCACATTTCTCTCCACCCCACCCCTGCTAATGTCCTCCGGGCACTCATCTCAGTCTGCACTTGCTTTATTTCACTCTTTAATTCTCTGCCTCCTCCACAAGAATGTAAGACCTGAGAGGGCTGGGATTTGGGCAGCCTGGTATCCCCAGGACTTGCAATAGTGTTCAGCACATCTAGGAGCTCACCTAGTACCTGGCTTCCTGAAATTCCCTCTCCTTTATTCTTGTGTCCACTTTATGTACCGTCTCCATATTGTAGATGGGTAAACTGAGGCCCAGAGAATATCAGTGACTTGGCCCTGCGGCACACCTCCTAAGAATTGACACCAAGATTTCTCCCGGAGACCTGGGCTGCAGGGGAGTAGGGCTCAGCGGCCATGACCTCCTCCTCCGTCTCTTGTTCTCTGTGCCAAATGCTGCCCACCCCTGCGTGTCCAGAGCCCTGCCAGGTGCTCCGGCCTCAGGCTGTCCCTTCGAGTGTGGCACTGAGGTGCTGGACTAACCGCAGCCCCAAGGCCAGGCTGACATGACAGCGCCTCCGCTCTGGTGAGGATAGGCAGGCAGGAGGGACCGCTTTCTCTTGGGCGGGCCGCACCCAACTTCAGGTCTCCTTTCCACCCTCCAGGCAGCAGGATGAAGTCACCCAGAGAACAATGGCCCCTTCAGGAACCCAGCCGGGCCCAAGGCTGGGCCGACTCTGGGAGAGGGACCTGGGGTGACAGGCAGGGCAGGACAAAGGCCTTGCCCGCTCCACAGGGCTCTGCCTGCGTGAAATAGTGTCCATCACCTCTCCCCTCCGTCCAGCTAAAAAAATGGGCGTGCTCATTTCATATTTGGAAACTATAGAAAACCTGAACAAAAACAAATCCACCCATTATCCTGACATCATGAAAACCAGTCTTGGCATTCAAATGCATTTCCTTCCTGTCTTTTTTCCTCCAACCTCTGTCTTTTTCCATCTTTTTTTTTTTTTTTTTAAAGTAAGTTTTATAGGTCTTGAGTGAAGAGCATTTTTATTGCCCATGCAACATGCAGCTGCGTGCAGGCTCTGTAAGGTATTAACCCCTCTGGCTGGGTAATTGGGCTGGTCCCATTTGGGGCTTTCAGGAATGCCTGCAGGGGCGGGCCTGGGGTGCACTTGTTCGTGGCGTCTCTGAGCGGTTCCTGAGATTTAAACAAGCTCCTTTCCATCTTTGGAGCCTGAAGGCCTCTCTGTTACTCTCACTTTCCCTCCCGCTTCCAGTGTTTTCAGATCTCAGATGTTTTGTTCAGACAGATGCCTCTTGCTTCCTCACCAGGAAGTCAGAAACTTCAGGAAGGAAATCTGGATTGATCCACATCACAGGGAAGGTTATATTTTTAGATTTCATGGAGAATGTGCTCTTCAGCAAGGAGTCATACAAGATAATTCCTTATTAGAGGAAATGATATGCTGGGTCAGCTATAGTGGGCTGCTGGTAAATGTTTTTTTTCCTTGTGTGTGTGTGTGTGTGTGTTTTTTAAATATATTTTTATTGATTCCAGAGAGAAAGGAAGAGGGAGAGAGAGAAAGATAGGAAAGATAGAAACATCAGTGATGAGAGAGAATTATTGATTGGCTGCCTCCTGCACACCCCCCACTGAGGATTGAGCCCACAACCCGGGCATGTGCCTTGACCAGGAATCAAACTGTGACCTCCTGGTTCATAGGTTGATGCTCAGCCACTGAGCCACACCAGCCAGGCTGCTGGAAAATGTTTAACAGCGGGGCTTGGGGGAGCAAAAGTCCTGATTTGTAGTGTTTGTCTACTTCTGTGACGTAAATACTCCCACCAGAGCCAATTTTAAGCTGTTAATTAGCACAAGGAGCTGGGGAAAGTCGCATAGTATGTCATTATTATACAGTATTGGTACCATACGGATTGAGTATACGTAGATGATCTGAAGGTTGTAGATAATAGTAAAATGTCATAATTGGGAAGCGATACAGTGTGCATATTCTTTTTTTGCTTTTGTTTTTAATATGATATATTTCATTGTAAGTTTATATAATTTAAATTTTAGCAATGGCTTATAACAAGTGGCTCACAAAGGGCTCCTAAAAATTTCACCACTGCCTCTAGGAAGCCAGGACTAGCCAGCTCTAGCAAACCACCCTTGGTTAATTAAGAAGGCAAGTTGTGGGGTCCAAGAGTTGTGGGTGTGAGTCCTGGTTCCGCCTCTTGCTTGCTCTGTGACTTTGAATAGGCTACTTGGTCTCTACGCCTCCATTTCTTCTTCTGTGAAATGGGGCCAGTCATGTTAATTGCTCCATGTCTGTGGTGGAGATTATTTTGAGGCAGTGCGCACAAACACTTCACACAGTACTTGGTGAATAGTAGGATCTCAATAAATCGTTTCTATCATCGTCATCATTGTTATTTGTCTAGTGCGTAATTGTTGTTGGCAAGACACATTCGGACACTGGTAGTCCACCTCCAGGTTGACCCCCACAATGATTCTCACCTTTTGAAATTCACTCCATAATGAAGTCCTCTCCGGTACCAGATTGGTCAGTGTGACCAATAGAATATAGCGGAAGTGATGGTGTCACTTGTGAGATCAGATTACAGAAGGCACTGTGACTCTCCTCCTGGTCACTCTTTCCCTTTTTGGAGCATTTACTGTCGGGGGAAGTCAGCTGCCATGTCTTGAGGACACTCGGGCAGCCCCGTAGAGGGGGCCCCTGCTGCCAGCCAGGAAGTGAAAACCTGCCAACAACCATTCCAGTGAGCTTAAACCACTCAGCTGAGCCCCTCCTGGATCCCTGACTCCAGACACTATGAGAGAGTACATTTGTTGTCCCAGGCCACTGAGTTTGGGGCTATTTGTTATGCAGCCATAGATAACTGATACAAGTTCCTTTTCCTTTCTACCTACCACAACAGTCTGAGGATGGCCAGTAAGTGTTACTTAATCCCTCAGCTCACAGATGAGTAAATTGAGGTGAGAAGAACTCAGGTGATCTGCCCAAGGTCTGTAATGGGGTGACCTTTGGTGTTCCCAGTGGGTGCTTTTCTCATCTTAGGGGTCCTTGCTTGGAGAGGAGGCTGCTCAGCCAGCCTAGGTTTGTGGTCCCAGGGGCTTTTGAGCAACTCACCCTTTTAGGAGTTGGCATGAATCTGGAATCCATTTCTTGGATCCTAAGTGCTCATCACCCCATTTAACTCATCAAACATTCATCGTAAGGGCTGGGCCATAAACAGCAGTGAACTCCGTGCACAGATTTGAGAGCAAGGCATACTAGAGTGGCTTTTCCTCACGTAGATTTCTAGGCCCTTTTGGATTGTCCTGCTCCATTTAAAGGAGGGTCCTCAAGCATAAGTTATAGCCAAGAGTTAAACATTACAAAGTTTATGAACAGTTTTTACTATTTTTAAACAGATTTGGTATCCTTGGCTGTCCTTTCTTAACTGAAGAAAAATAAAAGGGATGCAGGTAGAATTAGGTCAGTCCAGTTAAGAGCTTGGCTTTCCCTTTAGTGTAGACCTGAGTTTGAATCCCAGCTTTGCCACTAACTAGCTATGGGACCTCGGACCAGCGACTTGACTTCTGTGAGCCTCGGTTTCCTTGTGAAGTACCCAGCACAGGGCCTGGAGCCTAGAAAGTGCAGAATAAATATTGGCTGCTTCGTTACCCATGAAAGTTTTTACACGAGCCCTGGGAGCAAGTGTAAACGGATCGTGAGGGGCAGGCTGTCAGCATGCAGTTACTCCTCCTCCAGGAGCTGCTCCTGAGCCTTGATTGTCACACATCTGGTTCATTCCGGTCCACCCTTTCATGTAACAGTTTGGGAAGCCAAGGCCCAGAGAGGGAAAGAGACCTACACAAAGTCACACAGCAAGTCAGTGTCAGACCCAGGGCTGGCGCTTGCGTTTCTAGTTCAAAGTCCTTCAGAGTTGAGCAGCAGACATTTACTGAGCTGCTACTGTTTGCAAAACTCTGCAGTCAGCTAGCTGTGTGAGGCATTAAAAATAATGAGATAAGCTCACACCTTTGGGAAGTTTGCAGGAAAATGATCCCAGCTGTGCAGCTTTGCAGCATTCCCTTCTCTGTAGCACGGGCTCTGGGTCTCAGTTTCCCCATCTGTAAAAAGGGACTCATGATAGGTATGTTGTGGTGGTGAGAATCCCGCGTGGCGATGGGTAAAGCACTCAGCAGAGCATGTGGCATGTGGGGAGCACTCAGTAGCTACAGGTAATAATCATGTTTCCCTTGTACCTGGCCTTCCTCGCCAACCACCTGGGGCTGCTCCCAGCTCTGGGATAACCATCTCTCTTCTCTGTCTTGGCACAAGCCATTCCCTCCATCTGGAATGATGGAGCTCCATCGGAGTTTGAAGGTCAGGCCTCCCCTTAAAAGTGTGCTGTTTGGTCACCAGAATGACCCCCGCCCCATCTGCATGTATGTCAGTTGTCAGGCGGGCCTGGTCTACAGTGACAGAGCCCGTGGCTCCCAGCCTCTCCACTTCCCCTGGGCTCCCCACCCTTGCAGGATGCCCTGTGCCCTCCTCCCTTCCCCCTGCCTCCCATGGCTATTTGATGGAAAAGCATATTGGGGTCATGAACAGCCATGGCTAACTAGGAAGGAGGCAACAGCGCAGGCTTAAAGAAGAGGCCGAGGGCAGACCGGTTGGAGATTTCCTACCTTGGCTGCTGTTTCCTTTCTCTTGCATAAATACAAGCCCTCTTGGGGGAGGGATAAAAAAAGAATGGAGGCCTTCGGAGCTCTGCTTAATGAGTTTCCTAATCTCTTCATATAATGTGGAGCCCTGTGGATTTTCAACAGCTCAGTGCCGTGCCGGGGGTGGGAACGGAACCCTGCCAGGCTTCTGCGCTGAAGAGCTGACCTGAGGAAGCGTCTGTGCCGCCTGAGTGTTTTCTGACAGCCTGGGTGGGGGTTGGGGGCGGAGGAAACAGCAGGAGTTGTAGAGTCCTGGGTTTGAATCCCGGCTCTGATACTTCCTGTGTCTGGGACCTTGGCCAAGGGTCTTGATGCTTTGAGCTGTTGTGTCCTTGGGTACAAAGGGGGCTTAAACCGTGAGGACTGAGCTCAGACTTCAGTGGGCGCCTTGGATGCTGGTTCGGTGAGTGGAGTCCCAGGTGTGGGGTCTCAGGGATCTGTAGTACAGCCAGAGCCCCACGTGAGTCCCAGTTGGAGACTGTCATGTGGGCACAACCCTTGGAGAAACAATTCCTGAAAGCAGTGCCCCAGTCAGCAAACACTTATTGAGCACCGTCTGTGTGCCAGGCACAGGGATCCCTCAGGGAACAAGACAGAGGTGGCCCAGCCCTCATAGACAATATGACCTTTCAGAGGGCTTGCTGCAGATTTGCTCCAGCAAACATCGTGTGCTTGAATAAATGAATGAATGAGCAAATGATGGCGGCATGAATTGTTAATACACTCTTCTGCTCATCGAGGTGTCTCTGCACCTTCTTCCAAATTCTTCCCAGCAGTTCTTGCTAGACCACAAAGCAATGCTGAGAAGTATTCGCACTTACATGTCCTCAGAGCCCAACACTACGCCTGGCACACTCCTGACACTCAGTGACTATCTGATGAATGAGTGAGTAAATGAATGAATGCATAGATGAAGGTGTAAATGGACTCTGAGCTCCCAGGTGGCCACCAGCCAATTTTGTTAGGTGGGTGGCTAGAACTCAGTGGAGCTGTGGTTTTGCTCGGAGCTTGGTTTGGGGAGCTCTGGTTTGTAGATAGGGAGCTCTCTGTGCAACGGCAAACTGTCCCGTGGGATCACGGCTGTCCTCCTCATGAGGGTCACCGAAGACTCATGTTCTGTTGTGGTCGAGTATCAAGAGCTTGAGCAGCAGAAACCCCAGCGTGTTTTCCCTCTTCAGGCCACCGCAGTTTTATGTGGGTGCCCCTGCTCCATATCTGTGGGTGTCCCCCATCAGCCATCTTGCTGGACCCCCAGATTCTCATAGCTGTGCTGCGCATACAGGCATTTGTTGATGGGGCTGCGTGGGGTTGGAGGCGGCAGCCTTCCTGAGAGCTCGTGTGGAATCCTCTCTGAGCTGATGTGAAGTCCTGCCTAAGGGAGGTCTCCGAAGCTTCTCGTTAGGTGGTTTGGATCCCATCCTCTGCTCGTGTATTCAGCTAACCTGCGCTGAGGGTCACCTGTGTGCCAGGCACAGTGTGGGTGCATTCACGTGCCTGGCACTACTTCGCCCTTTCAACCTGGGGGGTTGCTGAGAATCAGAAAAAGTCAGTGTAGTGGCTAAAAGCACAGCTCTGGAGCCAGATGGCGTCTGTTACAACCCCAGCTTTGCGGTCTCCTAGCTGTGTGATGTAGGCATGTGTGCCTCCGTTTCCCTATCTCTAACATGGGGATAATCATAGTACTTCACAGGGCTGTCATGAAGGATATATTGGTTGACGTATGGGAAGCACCTGGGATAATGCCTGGCTTGGAGTTTGCTCTGAAACATGTTCAGTATGGGTATTAATATTAGTATATCCACTGCTATGTTATAAGAATGCTATGAATAAACACATAAAATATTATGAGTCGATATTTTGGAGGTGTGATTTACACACAGCCAAGCTTTATATCTTAAGCATACGGTTTGTTGAGTTTAGACAAGTGCAGACCCATGTAACCCACACCTTCCTCAAGATCTAAAACCCTCTCATTACCCCAGAAAATTCCTCATGCTCCTGCCACCCTGTCCTCCTCCCCTGGCACGTCATAAACACTTCCTGAGTGAACGAGTGGGTGAATGAGCTCCATTGTGTCTGATCCCATCCCTCTGCAGGCCAGTTGTGCTTGTAATCATCGTTACATAACTTGACTGGCTGTGATGTCAAATGTATGAAATAGGAGTGTGAACAAAGAGAGAGTGGTCATACCATGAAAACGTATACATGTTGAAGACTCCATAAAGGTGAATTCCTAAAGAAGAATCGTGTCCTATTGGGGCGGAGGCGACTGGGAAATCACACAGACCTAGGTGGGCTCCCGGCTCCCAGATTCCCCAGGTGTCTGGGCCTCCGCTCCGAGCTCAGGCACTGCCTGTGCCCTCGCTGGCCCTGCAGCACAGGGACCCCATCCTCCGGGCCAGGAGCCCCTCTCTCCGCTGCTCTCCAGCGTGTTCCTTCTGGGGAAGCAGATCCGCCTGCAGGATGTGGGAGGTGGAGAAGCTTCACCTGCTCGTGGTTTTCATGGGGATGAGGGCCCAGGAGGAGAGAGGTGGGTCCCAGGGCCCCAGCCCCCACCGCACCCCAAACTAGGGCTGCTTCTTGATCTTTGCAATATATTGGACTCCTTGATTTTGCCTGGAATTTTCATATATATATGCTGGTATATATGTGTGTGTTTTTAATGATTTCAGAGAGGAAGAGAGAGATAGAAGCATTAATGATGAGAGAGAATCATTGATCAGCTGCCTCCTGCACACCCCACACTGGGGATCGAGCCCAAAACCCAGACATGTGCCCTGACCAGGAATCGAACCATGACCTCCTGGTTCATAGGTCAATGCTCAACCACTGAGCCACACCGGCCGGCCTGGAGTTTTCTAAAACTAACAAAGGAGAAGGGAAGTGGAAAATGGGTGCTGTGAGGCCATCCCCTGCCCTCCCCAGAGGCAAGATGTTCCCACAGGGCAGGTGCCTTGCCAGTGACACGCTGAGATGCAGTGACGGGCTGTTCCCATTTTGGACTTCTAGCTCTGAGCTCCGAGCCTTTTCCTGGGGTCCCAGTTGGGTGCTGTCCCCCTGGAGAGCACATCTAGGGGCCCTGCCTTCAGCTCAGCCCTCGTGACCCCCATTTTGGGATCTTGGATGCACAGGATACCCAGCGTGTACGTGGTACCTTGTCAGCACACAGGTGGTGCCCGATTCCGGGGCCTGAGCAGGTCCCGCTGCTTCTCAGGGGACCTGCTGTGCTTTGGGTCTTGGGTTCAGCTCCTCTCCCTCCAGGTCTGGCAGCTGCTGGGAGCTGCTCATTCCCTCTGGGGAGGTGGGGTGAAGTCACCCTCCAGGCCATTGGCCCTCATGGCTGGTCAGGTGAAGGGGCCATTGCACTGGCTCTGGCTGATGTCATCCCGGGAAACCATTTGGCTCTGGGGACCGCCTTCAGCCTGGCTGCCTGCCCGCCTGCCTGTCGCTTTTGTCCTGTTTTGTTTGTTATGTGGGGCGGGCTCAGGGAGGGCCTCAAGGCTCACGAAGAAGGTCTCTCTGCCCTCTGGGAACAGGTGGCAGTGATGCCATCCCTTTTCTTACTGAGGCACCTCAGGGGGGGGCAGACTGGCTTCAGGTTCAGTTCCCGCCTCTGCCACCTCCCTGTGGGTGGCTGTGAGTGGGTTACTTCGCCCCTCTGTGCCTCAGGTTCTTCCTCTCCAAAAAGGGGCGACAGGGCATCGCCTGTTAGGGCTGTTCTAAGGGTGACTGAGGTGATGGCTGCCCTCGGGAACGCCTGTGGCCACGACCTCGATTATGGAGGTGGTGGCAATGGCTGTCATTTTTTTTTTTTTTGCATTATTCCCAGAATTGATTTAAGTCAAGCTTGAAAAACATACAAAACAACACACTTGCGCCCTCTTGGCTCCCCACCTGTTTTAAATGAATGCGATTTAACCAGACACAGAATCTGTGAGCAGGATTGGGTCATTCCCAGAATCTTCGCTCTGGCAAAGCGCTCAGCCTTTCAGTTTGCAAACCATTGCTAGGGAATGGAGCTTCTCAAAAATGCAGGTGCCCGGGCCCCGCCTCTCAGGCGACTGGCATTATTGGTCTGGGCTGCTGTCCAGGAAGCTGGTTTTCAAAGCTCCCAGATGACTCCAAGGTGCCACCAGGCTGAGCACCACTGGGCCGGGTGGCAGAACAGGAAATAAGAGGGGTGAAGGGTCACCTCTCAGGGCAACTTCCTCCACCTCCCACGGTTTCCTTGTCTGCAAGATGCTTCAAGAGGCTGCGGGGGAGGGACCTGAGGGATGTGAAGGAGTTGATGAGTCAAAGGATGGACAAGTCACAGATGTGAGGAGGGACCTTAAGACATTGCTCAGCCAGCCAGCCCCACCCCCCACCGAGGATCCCAATTCCTGGTCTCCCCCTCACTTTTCTGGTCTGGGAGTTTCCCAGATTCTTTTTTGCTACACTTGACACATGGGTAGGTGTTCCATGAATAAAGAATACCAGAGAAAATACACTGAAAAATCACTTGGTTAAACAGTGTTTTTAATGCAGGACTTTTCAGAGCCTTTTATCATGCAGATAGACATTAGGAACCTCCAGAGATGGTCCTTGGCGACCTGGAATGCCTGGATGTCTGAGACCTCAGTCCAGAGAAGTGCTGTGGATTCGCTGGCTGACCTAAGTGGTGGTGGGGTGGGGGCTGTGAACAGCAAGTGTCACTCAGGGAGTGCACCTACCCTCAGGAATGCCGAATCTGGGGGTGGGGCCCTGCCTCCAAATGAGGGGTTAGTGGCACTCAACACTCCAGGACAGAATTGGTATCTGCATAACACACTCCTAATGGGCCAGTCATTTCCCTCTAGAACGATACACCTTGGCTTCCAATACAAGACTGTTCTCCAAGCTGCCTTATAAAGTCAACATTCGTTTACTCTCTCCTCTATTTTTATTGGGCAGAATGGAAAATGGGTGTATGCGTGTACAGATGTGTAAATCATTTCATCCGAGCGTGGATGGGATGGGCCTAGCAGGGCCCCAAGATTCCAGAAGGGGAGCTCTCCATCTGGTCTAGGCGCCCCGTCCCCTTTGTGTAGAGGAGGGGCTGAGGCTCAGAGGTGGAAGAGCCTTGGCCAAGGTCATGCAGCCCCTCCGAGGCCATCCTGTCCCTGGGTTTTTTGCTGTTGTCCATCTTGGCGGAGGCGCTTGCAAGCTGTTTGTACAGCCTGAGCCTGGTTGGCCTCCAGTGATTATTGAAATGAGTGGAGGTTTCCGGGAACAGAGCAGATCCATAGCGTTTAATTAATGAATGCCCCGAGGGCTTGGCAGCTGGATTCCGTGTTTACCTCAGGCTCGCCTGGCACGCAGTTCAGGAACTGCGGGAGGGTGGTGTCCATCTCCCCGCCCACCCTGTCCTCCTCGTGTGTGTGTGTGTGTGTGTGTGTGTGTGTGTGTGAGAGAGAGAGAGAGAGAGAGAGAGAACCTGAAATCTCCCCACTCCCTTTACAGCCCTGTGACTGCATATGACTTTAATTGTTTTGAAAAGTGCTAGCGTTTTGTTTTTCGAATTCTTTATCAATCTGTTGAAATGAAAGCATCCCTCAGAGACCCTGGAAATAGAAGGAAGTGTCCCTGACCTGGCAGGCCCAAGTGGAAGTGCTGTCGTCAGTTCTGTTACCGGCACATTACACCAGATTGGGGCGCGTGGCCAGCGGTAGAGCCGAGGTAACCTCCGTGCACTGAACCCCAAGATAGGAGGCAGCGGAGCCACGGCGAGTGCTCGGCAGCGTGGCCAGGCAGGACCTGGTAGTGGCCATAGGCTCAGTGTCAGGCAGCCCAAGTTTAAACCCCACACCTGGCACTCGCCCACTCTGTGCCCGGGAGCAAACATGGACGTCTCTGAACCTCAGTGTCTTCTTAGGTGGGCTGGGGATACTGATTGTAGAGAGAGAGCTGATGCAGGCAGAGCACGTCGCAGGATGTCTCCTCGCAAAACTGTCAGTGTGAGCAACGATCAGTCGTCATCACATGCATTGCCTGTCATGGTGTGACAGCCGAGTCAGGAGAGGGTCGCCGACTTGCCGAAGGGTTGGCCCAGCATCGGGATTACGTGTTTGTCTGTGAGCAGCCCCGCCACTCCGTACGGACACGGCGTTGGGGGATCCCGGCCCTTTGGCTGTCCATCGAATGCCTGTCGCTGTGTGGATGCCGCATGGCTTCCCGGAGCAGTGCTGCTCGGCTTCCCCTCCACATTCACGCTTTTGCAGTTTCCTTCCCACTCCCGAAGCCCCAAGACTCCCAGCCAGACGTGTGACTCATTAACACCTCTGAAGTGGGGAAATAATAATGACTTTAGATGTCATTAAAGTGACAGCCACCGAAAGGGGATCCTGCCCCTCCCGTGGCTGCCTGATGGGTGTCAGCTCCGGAGATGGACAGCGAGACCATCTCCTTCCCCGCTGTCCCCTTGGGTCCTCCTGCATCCTCCAGGTCCCTGGGGAGAGCTGCCTAGCAGCCACCCAGCAGTACCGGTGGCTGCATTTGCCGAGTGCTCACTGGGTGCCAAGCTGTCCCGAGTGCTTCTCATGCTGAGATGGTTTAATCCTTACAAACATCTTGCGAGGGAGGTGCTGTTACCCCCTGTACAGTTTTGGGAACTGAGGCTCAGGGAGGTGAAATGACCTGCTCAGGTCATGGGCCTGGGAGGATGCAGAACTGGCATTAGACACAGGGCTTTGGACCTGAGCCTGTGAGCATGACCATGATGCCACCCAGGGCATAAGCTCTGCAGCTAACAGGAGCTCTGCATGGGAAACTGCCCGACCCCGTTTAGAGGAGGAAGGGGGGAGGGAGCTGATCTTCCTTTTGTAGCTACTCTGGGCTTCATGTGCCAGATGGTGTGAGCCCTTTACATATATCGCCATTTAGTTCGCTCTTTTTATATACTCCATTCTCTCTCTCTCTCTCTCTCTCTCTCTCTCTCTCTCTCTCTCTCTCCCTCCCTTCCTCCCTCCCCCTCCCTCTCTCTCTCTCTCACACACACACACACACACCATTAGCATTATGATCCCTGGTTTTTTTTGGATGAAGAAATAAGCCTCAGAGCCATCAAGGGGCTTCCCCCGATCATACAGCCAGTCAACATCAGAATTCGCACCCAGGTCTAGAGGATTCTAAGCAAATGGTTTTTCCACCCCAAGCCAGATGGTGGCATTTCTGGTCCTGTCCTCAGAGGAGAGGGATGATGTGCATCTGGAGCTTGGCTCATGGAAACAGCCCAAGATCAGGCATCAGGAAACCAGGAACTTGGTCCTGGTTCTGGCAGGACCCTGCGGCCCGAGGAAACCCTGCCCTGCTTCTCCTCCGTCGCCCATTTGCAGCGAGTTCGTCTGCCTGGTTCCGGAGCCCTGTTCACATGCCCGCCTTTCCTGTGCGTCTGATCGCAGCAAAAGACGGCGCTGTGTGTCCCGGAGAAGGCACAGCTCGGGCAGACCCACTCACCTCCCTGGGGTGGGGGGAGGAAGCACCTCTGCGTCTCCCAGGCGGAACTTAGGCCAATCATGGGATTTTTACTTAACAAACGAGGACGTTTTCCTAGCAGCGGAATAGACAGGCTCCACCACGGGGGCCCTTCCGGGGCTGTAACTCTTCGGTTTATGCAGTCACGGCGCACGTTCGGGAATGTGGAGTGGGGAGTCTCCCGTCTCTGGTGGAGAGCAAGCAGAGGCTGGATGCTCTGATATGAGGCAGAGTTAGAATGACCTCTCACATACCTCTCAGCCCTGTAATCCCCTGATTCTGATAAAAGGTAACCAGCTGGTAAGCCAACAGCAGGGTACCAACTAGATCTCCAGCCACCTGTGAACTCTAAATGACTGACAGTGGCTGCCTGCGGTTGTCTGGGCTCCGTTCTGTAATTGATTATTGATGTCTGCCAGGGGCAACCAAAGGGGTGTTGTTACTGACTTTCTACATTTTGCTGTTTTCTAAAGAGTAATGCGTTGTGTTTCCAACATGAAATTATTACTGTGTTTTTTTTCTTAAATCTGGGGACAGGATGGCATGGATGTCAGCAGCCATAGTAGCAGCAGCCACCAACTCCACACCTGGAGTTCTCTGTCCCACGTTACCAGGCCCGTGCGGTCTGCCTGTGAAGGCCAGGGGCCTTCGGTCTGGCAGAATTTAGCAACAGCCAGTGATTGAAGTTAACAGAAGCAGGTGATAAACAAGGACATTTCAGATGCATCTCTTCTGTGTCTGTCGGGCACCATTGTATATCTGCCTCATTTTCAGAGCTTACTGGGTATGTGCTGGAGGAAGCAAGTTGGGTGTAGTTACCAGTTTCCCTAACTCTTTCTGTGCCGTGACAGTAGCTGTCAGGTTCTCATCAAGTGATTTTCTTTCAAAACAAAATAAAAGTCACTCATCCCTTCCTGGGAGAGTTTGTCCGCCTGCCAGGACCTGTAAATAGCAGGGGAAGTTTCCAGCAAGTAAACAGTTTGCAGTGGAGGGACCGAGACCCGGAGAGGGTAAGCCGCTGATGCCTAAGACCACACGGACAAAACGCAGAGAAATGGGCCTGCTCTTAAATATGTCAAGTGAATGGCCATCCTGCAGTAGATCTTCAACACATGGTGGCTCATTTTGCCTGTACTCGTCTCAAAAGTTGTTTGCCTTTGTGTCTGTCAGGGTAGGCAAGGCTGTGCTGCAGTAACAAACAACTCCCAAACTTGAGCGGTTAAAACAGAAAAAAAGGTTTCTTTCTTGAGTGCTCCACCTGTCCACTGACATTAATTATGTCTGTGTTTCCTGTCATTGTCAGTCTGGGGCCCAGATTGATGGCACAGCTTTCCTGGGACATGGCCAAGCATGTTGCTGAGGGCAAGTGAACATGGGCTCTTAAAGTTTCTGCCTGGAAACAAATGACATCACTTCCTCTCACATTTCACATTTCATTGGCTAGGGTGAGTCACATAACATACCTGCATTTAAGAGGGGTGTGTAATCCTTCTGCAGGGAGAGGCTGCAAATATGTAAGCCTCATAATACAGCCTGCCTGCCATCGTCTCAGCATGAACTTTATGGATTCGTCTGTGGAAATTAGTTTGCACAGGTGCCGGGAGCCGGTCCATCCTTGCTGTTTCAAGGGACCTGGCATATATGGCATACGGTTCTTAATATGTTTGCTCACCTTCTTGGCGCTGTGTTTTAACCAAGGTCACCTCTCCGAGAAAGGTTGAATCTCCAAGTAGGAATTTTTCCCCTGAAGTTAGGGAGGGAATAAAACCCCTCAACTAAGTGCCAGGCGGGTAATTAATCACTTTAACTATAAACAATCATGCTTAAGCTACATAATCTTTACTCCCTGGAATGGAGATAAGAAACGCCCTAACCTTTGTAATAGAGATTGACAGGATTAAAATGAACTGGTATAAATACAGATGTAACAAGACAGCAAGACACAGGGCTTGGAAGACAGGACCAAGAGAGACAGAGCTTAGAAGAGAATTCAGAAGACAGAACCTACACAGAACCTACAGACAGAAGAACTTCGCTGGAGAGAACAAGGCAAAAGATCCTGGACTGAACCTGACTACAGAAATTGGCAAGAGAACCTGACTAGAACCTGGTGACTGAACCTGGCTGGAGAACCTGTACAGAACCTGGCTAGAGATCCTAAGCAGAACGTCTCTGGAGATCCAGACCAGAACTTGGCTGGAGATCCTGGCTGGAGATCCTGGCTAGGCTGCTGATCAACTGAACGCTGCCTCCGAGTCTTTCCCTCTTCGCCGACTCCGTCCACACCTTTGGGGACCCCTGGACCTGCTGGGGTTGGACCCCAGCACACAGGCCCATTTTTTCCTTCCCTATAGCATGAGCCACCCTTTGGAGTAACTGTTCTTGGTTCTTGGATTTATCAAGGTGCCCTGGTTGAACATATACCCATTATCAAGTACAGCACAATTTCTCATTCTGACATTTCCACTTATTTATCTGTTGGTTCATCCTCAAGATGGACTGCCAACCTGCTTTAGTGAAAAAAAAGAAAGAAAAAAATAACTTCCAATGCCAGAGCTCTTCAAAGGAATTCAGAGTTCCTTAAAGGAGTGCAGGCCTCCCTCTCCCCAACCCAGGGAAGTGCTGCTGAGAGTGCCCTGGGGCCTGGGTGGCTCCAGGTGGGCAGCATTTCCCAAGCACCTGCTGTGAACCAGGTGCGTATGCATCGGAATCGGGGTGCTCTTGGGCTACAGGCTGCCTCGGGAGGGTCCCTGGGCGCTCAGGGAGACGTTCGCTTCAGTGCTTGGGAATTCCGCCCCCGCCTGTTCTTCCCTCCGAGGGAAAGGAAAACCCAGGTTCAGTGCTAGAGCAGAGAGAAGCCCAGCCATCTACCCCGCCCCCAGCCCTCCGCACCAGCCCCTGACCGAGAAGCAGTGAAGGAACTATTAATAAAGGGTCTAGGCATAGTCTTAAGGGGTCCCCTGAGTAAGTATGCTCATCTCTTCTTATTTGGAAATTCTGGGGATGCTGCTCTGAAAACAATTACAAAAGAAATGCTTACTGCCTGGGATGCTCAGAGAGGCAATTACATAGGAAGAAGGGGGGAGCTGAGGCCCCCTTGATGTGGCTCACCTGGGAGGGTGGTGGGAATGGGAAGCTGTGGGCTTGGCGGGCTGTGGCCTCCAGCCCTGCTCCCAGGATGGGGTGCCTGATCAGAAGGAGGCCTCCCTGTTACCGGGGAGGCCCTGGGAGATGGGAGGAGAGCTGTATGGTGTATAGATGAGGTCTGACAGACTTGCCTTGGTTCCCAAATCTGCCATCTCCTTGCTGTGCAGCCTTGAGTAAATCACATTGCCTCTCTGAGCCTTAGTTTCCTCTTGTCCTAAAAAAATGACATTAACACTATCCAGTTGTCGAAAGTGTTATAGTGGCTCCTCAGCTGACCTGGGAGAATCAGACAGTAAACAGATCATCGCACTGGCACATTGCCCCTCAAGTCTGATCCCAGCTTTATAAAATACTGAACAGACATCTCGACCAGGTAGTCAGTTAGTTAGAGCAGCGGTCGCCAACCTTTTGGACCTCACGGACCATGACTACCGGTTGGCAACCGCTGGGTTAGAGCATAGTCCCGATACACCGAGGTTGCGGATTCGATCCCTGGTCAAGGCACATACAAGAAGCAACCAATGAATGCATAAATAAGTGGAACAACTGACCAGTGGTTTCTTCTCTCTTTCTCCCTCCCTCCCTCCCTCCCTCCCACCCTCCCTCCTCTGTCTCTCTCCTCTTCCTTGCTTTCTCTCAAAATCAATAAATAAAGTAAAATAAAATACTGATCAGAAGTCTGACAGGGAGTAAATTTAATTTACCCATATTTTAACAGTGGTTCTCTTTGAAGGTGGCATTGTGGCTGGTTTTTATTTTCTTATAACATTTTATTGTTAACAGATATCTTATGTCTAGATCTCTATTTATATTTCACAGGGAAATTGTGTAACTTCTAGAATCAGAAAAAAAAAAATCCTGACTGCCAGGGTTTTGGGGTTGGCATATCCCTTTTTTACACCCCCCAACCATGCTCGTTACAGCCGATCAGGGGGCTGTGCATCTCCCCATATTTATTTTACTTAAAAAGGTGGTCTGTCAAAGTAGATTTTCATTTTTCAACTTCCTGAAAGCTGAGTTCTCGTGGTTTTGATTTACATTATGAGCTCATGGTGTGTCGGGCATCTTGCAAAGTCCGGAGTTCAGTAGATATGAACTTGAATTTGAACCCTGGCTCCACTATGTACTAGCTCTGTGACCTTGGGCAAGCCTCCTCCTCTTTCTCCCAGCCTCAGTCCCCCTGGCTTTGAATGGGATAACCATAGCCCTTGCTTCATAGGGGCAGATGGTAGGAAAAGCAATGGGGTGAATCATATGGAGGCACCTCACAACCTATAAAACACCTCAAAAATGGTCGTTTGTTCAAAATTAAAAATTAATGAGCCACACATTCTTTATCAAGCATTTCTGTGGGCAGACCTTTAACATCTGCAGTACCTCCCATAGTTCCAGTCCCAAGGGGTGGGGTAGGGGGTGGGATGTGCTCTGTAGTCGCTGCCTCTGGTTGCCTAGCAACCGGAAACCCATAGAGGTAGATATTCTAAACTGTCAGAATGGTTTACCCACTGAGATGGAGCTGATATCCAGTTACCTGAGAAGGAAAAGAAATCAGCCGTGTGCACAGCCCTGTCCACGAGCTGCAGAATCCGATCCCTTTCCAGAGCCTTCTCACGCCACAGTTAAGATTTTGGAGGCCACCAAAGAGTTGTGAAACTGGTTCTTTCACCGCAGGGAGCGCCTGATCCCCATGAATTTTCAGCTCCAGCTGCCACCTTGGCCTGTGGGGCTGGCTTTGAAATGGTGTTTTGGGTTGTTGTCGATCCATCTGGGCTCCTTTTAAAGCAGGTGGATGAAACCTAAGGTGCGCTCAGGCCTCGCCTAGAAATTGAACAGGCCTGCCCTTTAGAAGCCCAGCTGGCCGTTCTCAAACTTGGGAGCCAGGGCCGGTCATTGCTGTAAGCATTCCCACAGTTCCTGTAAGTTATGCCCGATCCTCAAAGAGGGTGTTGACTGGGGTGGCGGCACTGCAGTGATCTGCACCAAGAATTTGGAAAAACGCCTCCTTTCTAAAAGCTTCTGGTCTCACGCTGCCTCTTTGGCTGTGTCGCCGGCTGGTTTCAGAGCCACAGAGAGGTGATTCTGACTTCTGAACGCCATGAAGACGACAGCACTCATTCCTTGAGTACCTGCCATGTGCCAGGCACCGCACTCAGCACTTTTCATAGATCATTATCCCCTGCAATGCTGGCATCAGCTCTGAATGTTGCAGTGGTTCTCTGCTATCACTGAGACTCAGAGAGGTAGAGTGACTTACCCAAGGCCACACAGCTTCTATGTAATAGGGAGCCAGGATTGGAGCCAGGGTGTGTTTGACCCCAAGGCTCCTGCCAACCTGGCATCTCTTTTCCTTAGTCCCTGTGACCTGCATGGTTTGTAGCTAACCTCCCAGCCCATATAGGGGAGGCACCAAACCCTCCACCTTTTCACTCCCTGAGGAATTCCCTGGAGGTGCAGACAGTGCTTGCCTGGCTGGGTATGTTATGGATCCTTTTCCTCTTTTAAAAAAACTGCAAAACCCAGACATGCTCACTGTAAAGAAGTAAGATCATAGACGAAAAGGAATTTTAAAAAATTTACTCAATGTCTCACCCTCCAGAAATAGTCCTTGTAACATGTCTATATCTCTTAAGATTTTTGCATATATATGCAAAATATATATACATACATGAATATGATAAATATATACACATATTAAATACACATTTTTGCATATAAATGCAATATATTGCACATATGACATAATGTGCTATATGTGCAATATATACATATTTTTGCAAATGTGCAAATAGATCAAAAAAAGGAATTTTGAACTCTTTTTACCCAGTTTTCTGTCATCTTTCTCTACTAACTTCCCATGTCAGTAAAATGGACCTGCATTCTTATTTTCAATGGCAACAGCATCTTCCATTTTTCAGGTTATGCTGACTTTATATGGTCAGGCCCCAATGGATTTTGGACACTCAGATTGTTCTCAGTCGAATTTTTATCTTATAAATTACAGTAAAAATCGCTGGACACTCATTGTCACCCACCTGCATAATCGGAATAACTTTTAGAAGTAGAATAACTGAGACAGAGGCAAACAGCCTGTGCAATTTTAAGGCGATGCTTGTTGCTAAGGGAGTTCAAGTTCGTCGCCAGAGTCATTGACGTTGCCTTGGAGGCCGTGTGTGTGGCGCTTAAATCCCTCCCTTTGCTGTCAGCCAGCCCTCTGCGTGAGCACACATGCACACACACGTGCACACACACACGCAAACACAGCAAGTTGCATAATTCCTCTGAGCATCTGTTTTCTCCTGTATAAAATGGAGCACCATGTTGCAATCCCTAACCCACCATTCCAGAATCCACAAAGCTCTCATTTGAGGCAAAACTACCCCATACCAATTGTGCTGATGTGAAGTAATTAATAGAATTTATTTATCCCACGTGATGTGGCTATTCATACATGTTGCTAGAGAAATATTAACACACTTGCCTGTGTGATGTTGCCCTACACCACTATTTATCCACTTTTGGAGGGGGGGGGGGTCATTATTCCCTAAAGAGCGTTTTTCAACATTTTTTCTTAACTGCCTTTCCATGAAATGTTATATCATGGCTACATTGTATATCTGTATATATATTGTATGCAGTAAAAAATAAGATTTTTACACCCTGGCCGGGTGTCTCAGTTAATTGGAGCATCGTCCATACACCGAAAGGTTGTGGGTTCAATTACTGGTCAGGGCACATACCCAGGTTTAAGGTTGCACCCCCAGTCGGGGCACATACGGAGGCAACCGATCCATGTTTCTCATTCACATCAATGTTTGTTTGTTTTCTCTTTCCCTCCCTCCCTCCTCTCCTCTCGCTCTCAAATCAATAAAAACATACCCTCAGGTGAGGGTTAAAAAATAATAATAAATGAGATTTTTTCACCTCCTTCCCAAGAGCCAGTTTTCACTCCCTTGGGGAGGGGACATATCACTCCTATGGAGAATGCATGGCCTAGACCAGTGGTTCTGACGCATGGGTGACTTTGCCCCTCAGGGGACATTGGCTATGTTAGAGGCATTTTTGGTTGTCAGGACTGGGGAGGGAGAGAGGGGGCGGTTGCTACTGGCATTGGTGGGTACGGACAGGGATGCTGCTAAACACCCTGCAGTGCGCAGGGCAGCCCCACCACGTGCTCTAGTGCTGAGGTTGGGAGCCCTGCCCTAGACCCCCCACCGTGTGCCCACCTGCTGTCCTTCTAAAACCTGGCTGGTCCCAAGTTTGAAATGCACTTTGCCCCTGGGATTGGGATTGGGCCAGTGGAGCTGTGACACTGGAACCCACTTCGCAGGTTGGTGGGAGGACCCTTTGGGGGCTGACGCAGGAAAGCATGTTGCTGGTACCTGGCCTTGGTGCGTGCTCACCCCAGATAAACCAAAGTGCCCAAGTGCCAGGTTGCTGGCATCCCCAGTGCCTGGATGTTGCCCCCAAATTGAGAAAAGGGCCCTTCTGCAGCTGGACATCTGGCCGCACATTTCAGCAGCCTTGGGAGCCTGTCCCAACCACTAGGCCTGGCTTCCAAGTCCTACAAGTGAGCTCTGGCCCCGAGGGTGCCCGGCTCTGTAGCTGCCTGCAGCCTGCGTGGGCCCCAGCTCTTCTGCCTCAGGCCGTTGTTTTGTTTGTGGGCTTTGCCAAGGCCCAGTGTCTGCCTGAACAGGTCTCAGGCTCTGCCTGTGCGCCAGTCTGCAGCCAGCTGATAAGCTGGCTCCGCGGTGCTGCGGCCCGGCCCTGGGCCTGGAGCTCTCGGCTTCGGCCTCCAGAGCGCTCTCCCCAACCTGTGACCCAGGGAGCCATGTGATGAGCAGGCAGGAACCCTGTGGGACGAGGCTCTGCCCCAGCCTGGGCACCATGAAGCACTAGCCAAAAAGATAGCACCCAGGCGGGCGTTTTCCAGGGCCTCTGGCCTACCTTCCGAGGGCTGGGTTGTGAGTTACATCAGGCGGCGCCCTGGGCCCTGGGCAGGGTCTCTGAACAAAGCCACAATCTGGGCTGGGCACCAGAATGAAAGGGAGCCCTTGGCTCTCTCCCGGGCGATGGAATGTCAGCCCAACTGGTTTTGCTCCTTCACAAGGTGCCACCGTGCCCGCTGAGGGCAGTGGGCGTCCACGCTCGGGCCCTACCTCGGCCCAGCCCCCACTCCAAGGGAAGAGGCGCCCCATCATGCTCGGCGCTCTGCGCTCTCCTCGCCCAGCCCGGGCTGCCTAGAGACACCAGCCCCTTGTCTGTGAGGCGGGTCTAGTCTCCCCTGCAGGGCCGCTTCGCAGGGGGATGGAATGGGGCTGTCCAGCCCACCACCTAGCAATAAAGACAGTGTCTCCCTCCCCGCCTCCCCTTCTCCCAGCCTGACCCCTCACCCGCACTGCCTTCTCCGTCTCCCACACCTGCCCCTATCTGACCCACTTATCAAGGCCTGGGCCATGCCATGTCACATGCCCTCCACGAAGCCACCTGCCACCTCCCCCTCGTCACCCTTGTGCCTCCTCCCCTCGAGTACCTTGGGTACCTGGGATTGGAAACTTAATCTCGGGGCCCAGGGTAGTTGAAGGCAGAATTTTCGTGAACTACCTACAGTGGCTTTGACATCTTTCCATGTCAGCGCCTACATTCGCCCTCATTGTTTTTACTGGCAGCACCGTGTTCCCCTGAAGGATAAGCAGGGTTTGTTCATACCTCAGATGCCCTTGTGGACAGGCCTCTTTTACCCAAAGCGGCGCTGTTTGTTTGGATGCATATGTCTGTGTGTATTTGTGTGTGTGGTATGTACATGTGTAATTACATTTGTGTATATGTTTGCATGTGCGTATATTTGTGTGTATTGTGCATGTTTACATTTGTGTATATGTGAGTTTGTATTAGAGTATGTGTGTGTGTGTATATTTGTACGTGTGTATATTGTGTGTGCATCTGTGTTTGAGTGTGTTTCTCTGCTGGATGAGTCACCAGAGGGGGCTTGGGGAGCAGAGTCATGACACTGGAATGTGCTTCTGCCACTGATCACGGGGCGGGAGACGCTGCAGGAGTGGGGTCCTCAGGCCGAGAGGGACACACCACTCCCTGTCTTCCACCAGGGTCACACTTACATGTTCGAGGCTGCAATGCTGTCTCCTGACAAGTTGAGCCCTGGCCTGAAATAAACATGAGAGATGTTTTGACGTGTGATGGTTAAAAAAAAGAAGCCAAATTTGGCAGAGACTGTTTTAAGAATCCAGGAGGAGCCAAGTCTGGCTGGGTCAGAGCCGATTCCGTGAAGAGGAGAAGCTGGGAAACAAAAGAATTATATATTTATGTAGAATTGTACTTTTTAACACCAGCCCCTTGTCTGTAAGGCGGGGTAGTGTTACAAAATACAAAAAGAGGTAATTAAAATCTATGTCTGCCTCTGCGCCCCCCTCCCTACCCATCACCCATCACCCAGTTCCCTCCCAGAGACCAGCAACTCAGTTTCCTGTCCTCTGAGGGTCGGTATGTTCACATGTTTACGTCTATATTGCTTCCCCACAGACAGGCGGCAGCACACGCCCCCTGGTTTGCATGTCTTGCTTTATACACTTGATAATGTATCTCGGAGCCCATTCCATACACACCTGCCTTATCCTTTAACAGCTCTTTTTAACAAATAAATAGCATTCCACATTATGGTTGTGCTATCATTTAGATTCAATGCATTTTTAAAAGCCCCCCAATTCTCTCTTCCCCTGGCTCATCCTAACCTTAGAACTCTGGACCTTTTATTAATAGGGCTTTAGACTTCAGAGGGAAATTTAATTTGTCTGTTTTCATGCAAAAGTATCTCAGTACTTCTGGAATGTTCTGTACCCCCTTCCTTCCCCTGCATGAGGGTTCTTGTTTGTTTAGGGGATTTCCTGAATCAATCTCTCCTATTTTGCACCTTAAAGAAAGTCACAGTAGCCAGTTAACTTTTATTGTTTGTCAATACACTGAGAGTGGTGTTTTTCTTGGGGGAGGGGGGTTATTTTAACAAAAATTAACTATTAAGGGCATATTAAATATTAAGGGCATATAGATATATCAAGAGAGCGTGACTAAACAGCAATATTATCACAGACATTAGAGAGGGGATCATTTATGGGTTCGTTCATTCACTCACTCATTTATTCATTCATTCATCTGTTTATTTTCAGTTGCTCCCTAGCCACAGTGGCTGTCTCTTTACTTGGCACTGGGGTTGCCTACCCTCAGGGAGCTCACAGTTTGGAGGAGACAGACAAACAGGAAGCAAGCACAGCCAGCACATTAAGTTCTATGATGGCTGGGCACAGGGTGCTCTGTGGGGGCCCAAGGAGAGACCCCGGTCAGCTGTGGTTGGAGGCAGTCAGGAGAGGCTTCCTGGAGGAGGTGGTGCCTGAGCTGTGTCTTAGGGTCACATTCCAAGCAGACCTGGGGCCAGCATTGGCCGGTGGCTGGCAGACTGTACCAAGAAGTCTCCTGGAGGGCCATTTCCTGGGTGAAATTGCTAATAGGAGTGTTAGAGTGGGAGGGGGGCAGGTAACAGGCCATAGACTCAGAGTCCAATGTCTGGGTTTGAATCAGGCTCCTTCACTCACTCGTGAGGCCCTTGGCAAGTCCCTTCACCTCTCTGTACCTCAGCCTTCTTATCTGGAAAGTGGGAGTAATAACAGCTGCTACTTAAGATCATTGGGAATACTAAATACGGCAACTTTTGCCACACAGTAAGCACCATGTAAGTGTCTATTGTTGTTACTATTTAATTTCTCAGAGCATCAGCTACCTCATCTGTGAAATGGGGACATTAATAGTATCTACTATGGAATTAATCTAGATGGTCCACGTAAGGAATGTGATGTGGTGCCAGGCACAGTCAGTGCTCCCTAAATGTTCAGGGTTATTACTATTCTTGCCACCTCCTCTCTCACCTCTGACGCCGATGGGCTCCTGGAGCCTGGGGGCCTCTGTGTCGAGGCTGCAGGAGCCTGGGCCCCCAGCCCAGCTGTCATGTCTGTTTATAGCCTCTGAGACCTAAGGGGCAGCAAGGCAACTCTGGCCCCGAGCCTTGTCGGGCACTCCCAGCCGAAACCAAACACGCCTCCCGAGGACCAGCTGCAGACGTGTGTCCCTGTCACTTTGGGCGAACACTTGTCCATGGATTCTAGGCCTGGCCAGGCATCCAATCCTCTCCCTTCAAGCCCAAGCTCAGAGAATTCAGAGGCTTTGAGGAGCTCAGGCAAACCAGGTTCAAATCCCAGCTCCCCCACTTTCTAACTGTGACCTTGGGCATGTCAGTTTGCCTCGCAGGGCCTCAGTCTTCTCTCCTGTGAGATGGGTCCATGACAGGCCTGTTGAGAACAGTGGAAGGCAAAGTGAATGGCACACCATCAGCACCCTGTGTTCACCTTCAACACTGTCATTACCATGGCCACCCAGTCCTTGTGCGGGTCTGACCCGGACACAGGACAGGAAGGCACTGAGACAGAGCTAGGTCCCCACGCCAGCCTGGGCCCCATGACCTCAGAGCTCCCTGCATAGCTGGGGTGTAGAGTTGCAGGGGGGATGGGACTCACGTCTTAAATTGCTCAGAATCGCTCTGTCATCTGTGGGCCACCAAGCGCTGCCCTGACTCAGGGTTCTTTCTTAGGCGGATGTGTCAGACACCCCAAAATACACGCAGGCATAAAATTGTCTCCTTTCCCTGCCCCGTCGCTAGCTCCATTCTCTTTTCTGGATAAGAAGCTCACACCTACTCATTACAAAAAAGTTATTTTCGGGAACATATTCTTCCAACAGACATTTATTCAACAGTTTCTCTAGGCCAGGCGCGATTCTGAGTTGCTGGGACACAGATTAAAGGCTGTAGATCAGGGGCCACATCCAGCCAGCCACCTCTTTGTCAATAAAGTTTTATTGGAACACAGCCACGCGCACTCACATATTGCTTGCACTTTTTTCTGGGTAGCAGTGGCAGAGTGGAGTGGCTGGGACATTGACGGGGTGGCCCATAAAGCCCCAAATATTTACTGCCTGGCCCTTTACATAGAAAGCTTGCGGGGTTCTAATGCAGAGGAGCAAATAAAGATGGCGGGTTATTCTCACTCCCACCCGTGTGTGCATCTTGTCCACAGCATCCCTCAAACACCACGGGGTACACAGTGTCCCTAAAAGGTGGCAGCAAGAGAATGGGAAGGAGGCGGGCACTTACCGGGCCAGGCGCTGTGCTAGGAGCTGTCGTTGCATCTGTGCCCTGGGGTGACCACTGTTGCCGTACTGAAGCCCTATAACGTCTCTGTGCATCAGAACGGGAGGCGAAGGCCACGCACAGCTTTCCACGGGCGCACGCCGTTTTGCTGGGCCACGTGTGCTTGCTGTTACGGGCAGTTCCACAGAAGCCGGGAAGACGCACGCTCCCACTTCTGGGAGGAAGACAAGCTGCACAGGAGAGGGTCCCGCCCCCTCACTAAGCGCCTGCTGCATGGGGAACAAAGATGACGGAGTGTCCCGACCTTGAAGGTGGATCAGCCGTGATCCTACCCCCATCCTTAGTGCCTGGCACATAGTAGGTGCCCAGCAAATATCTGTTGAGTTAATAACTTCTGTGTCAAACTTTCCTGCACAGAGGTGAGTCTGGGTTAGGCAGGAAGAGTTCAGGAGGAGGAGAGAGCACCGTGGGCTGCCATGACTCTGGGTAGGAAGGATGGATAGGAAGAGGGAGCAGCGCAAGCAAAGCCAGAGGCCAGGAATGTGTGAGGTTTGGGTGGGGTATGGCGAGTAGGTCAGGAGAGTGGGATGGAGGGCTTGTTTGGAGCAGGGGTGGGAGTTGGGACTGGACAGGAAATTTGGGCTCAATTACAAGGGGTGTTGGATTTCAGCAGGAGGACAGTAGGGAGCCATAGAAGGTTTTTGAGCAAGAGATGGATGCTATGCATATGCAGAATATGCCTCCTGACCTCAAATAGAACATAGAAGTGGTCTTTCTGGAGTTGGGGGCAAGGTTGCTGTCATCCCCTCACCCCATTTCCCTCCATATTCCTCATCTCCTGGCCTCGGGTCGTCAAAAGATGGTCTGTGGGAACACCCTTCAAACCTCAGAAGCCAAGGCCATTTGAGTTGTTACTGTGCCAGTGGCCGTCCACGGGGGTGGAGTTTGGTTTCTCCTTGACTGCTCCGTCTTCTCCCAAGTGAACAAGTGGAGAAGCCAGCAGTTCATTCACTTAATGGAGATCTATGGGCTCCCACCATCTGCCAGGCATGGGGTGGGCCCTGCAGCCAGATCTGAGGTAACCAGCATCTCCCCAAAGGCCCAGGCCAAGCGCAGAGACCAGGAACTGATCAGGTGGTGACAGAACCAAAGATCCAGGCTGTGTGGGCCCAGCGGTTACCAGTTTGGACTTGCAGGTCCAAGCCCCCTGCCCGGGTTTGAGTTCCACTCTGTCACTTCACCTCCTAAGCCTCAGTGTTCTCATCTGTAAAATGGGGACTGTGATAAGCTCCACCTCATAGGTTGCCGGGGGACTGCAGTTCGTGAGGTGATGTGTACACAGCTTGGTGAACACCAGGCACAAGTTCAGTGCTCCAGGGATGCCGTGCCGGGTGGACTTGAGGGGGGAAGCATGGCGGCCATGGAAACCCTGGGTGGGGTGCATGTGGGGGTGCCCTAGCCAGACTGGTAAGTCCTGGGAGCATCCACGGTGGAGAGAAGTTGGGCCTGGCTGCAGTGCCGGTGGAAATGGGCACTGAGGAGGGTCAGGGAGCGCCCAGCAGAACCCTGCTTGCTGGGGAGGGTGGCCCCGTGGCCCAGTTTGCCCGGCTTTAGCACCGACGGTCCTGCATCCTGTGATCTTGGGCAAACTCGCACGGTTGGTCACATAGCGCCCACCAAGACGTCTGGACCCACCTCTGAGCGCAGTGGCGGGTTAAGCCCGGTGATATGTTAGGATTTGCACCAGCAGGAACCAGGTTCCGAGCATTTTCCCCGACAGTAACCCCTGGTCCGGTCTTCCCTTGCAGGATCAGCTGAAACAGTGCTTCTCCAGGCGGCCCCCCGAAGCCAAGGACACCGACACCCTCGTACAGGAAGCCGACAGCCAGTATGGGACGTGGAGGGACCAGCACCAGAGCGGGGAGAGGTCGGTGGGGCGTGTGGGGCCACTGGCCGCGGGATGGGGCTGGGCGGCTGGGCAGTGGTCATTGTTACTGGAGCTTGTTGTGTCTGTAATTGTAAGAGTAAACCATTCTTGTTGTAAAGAAGAAATTTAGAAAGTATTAAAAAATAATAAATGATATGTGAAATGTCCAGAATAGACAACTCCATCGAGACAGAAGGCAGATTAGTGGTTGCGAGTGGAGGGGCGGAGGTGGGAGGGGGCAGAAAGGGAGATTGGGAATGACTGCTAAGCAGGTACCAGTTTCCTTTCGGGGTGATAAGATGTTCTAGAACTACATGGTAGTGATAGTGATGGTCACCCAACATTGTCAAGGTACTGTATCTCACTAGTGGTAAATTCTGTCATGCATATTTACCACAATTTAAAAAACATTATAAAGAAAATGAAAAACCAGTGATCTCAGCACACAGGTATTAAACTTCAGTAATGGCTTTGTCTTTCTAGAATTTTTCAATATATCTGTGTGTTTGCAAATATAAGGACATATACATATTGCTTTATACGCTGTCTGCATTTAATGTGGCCACTGTCAACGGCCAGTAGGTCCGCAGGTGTCAGCCTGGCTCGGAGGGATGTTAGGATTGTGGCAGAATCCTGGAGGTTATCCAGTGTAGCCTGGATTCAGGAGGCAGGCAGGTCTGAATCCCAGCTCCACCCCAGCCGGCTGTGGGATAGCCTGGCCCATTATTATTCTCTCTCTGGGTCTCCAGTGCCCCTCTTACTGGGACCTGGGATCTCCCAGGGAGGAGGGTGCCTCATCCTGTCTCCTGAAGGCACTGCAACGCCCCCTCCTGGACAATCCCAGGAGCCACTGTGCTCCCAGCCCTAGCTAACAGTGCCATCTGCTGCCACCTCAATGGTATTTCTCCTTATTTTTTGTGGATTTGGCTCAACCCCACTCCATACCCCCAAATCCTGCCTATTTCAAGTAATAAAATCATCCCAGAGCCGACAAAAAGCACCTCTGTGCTCCCGGTACACCTGGGTCGAAGGGTCTGCTTAAGGGTGCAGCTGGGGGGGAGGGTCTTTCAGGGTAGACCCTCCTATCAGGGAGGTGGTGTCTGGCGTGCCCACACCCCCTTCCCCAGGTAGGACTTCCTGTGCTCTGGACTTGGGTGTCTTTTTGTGGACAGGGAGAGCCTTTTTAATGTAAGGACTTGATTTATTTATAAATTTCCTATTGTATGTGATGCCCATTATCCAAGTGGTACCTGAATATATGGTCGTGGGAAGAAATTCGGGAAGTCAAAGAGGGTCAGGGACGTGGGTTCTGTAGTCAGTTCTGCCCCTTTGGGCCAGCTGCCTCGTGTCTCTGTGCCTCAGGTTCCTCATCTTTCGTGAGGTTAATGTTTCATTTCAGGAGGTTACCTCCCATCCCACAGCTGGCCAGGTGTTCTAGAGGCATGATCAGCACCTGGCTGTGTGCCCACGGTGGTTCTCCGGGGATGTCTGTCTCCTGCCTCCTGGTGTAGAGAGCACACCCCACACCCCACTTTCTGTGCCTTCTTTACCCTGATACTCAGTCCTCGGAAACAGCCTGCATGACCATGTCCCCTTCCTTCCCTCCCTCCTCACAGCGTGGCCCCCGAGTCCCCGTCCCCGGACAGCAGTGCAGCGTCGGCGTGGAAGCAGCCCTCCAGCAGCCGCTTGTCCTCACTGTCCTCCCCCACGGAGGCCACCTCGGCCGGGGACCAGCATGACTACCCCAGGGACCCGCGGAGCACCAGTGTGGACCGCTCCAGCACCGACCTGGAGTCCACTGACGGGACGGAGGGGCCGCCCCCGCCCGACACCTGCTCTACAAAGAAAGTAGACGACTTCTCCTTTATCGATGTAAGTCGGTACCTGGGACCGTGTGTTGGAAAGACTTATTTCTTCTTAAAGGGACATACTAGCATCTCCTGACGAATTGCCCCTTTCCAGGGTAGAATCTGTGTGCCAGGCACCGGTCTGATGGGTGCAGAGGGCACAGTCTGAGATGGGACTGACGTCTGCATGTGGCTTGGACCTGCCAGACACCAACTGTGTGTCTTGGGCAAATGCTTTCACACCCATGAGCCTCGGCTTCCTGATCCACTTGTAGCCAGCAGAGTGGGCTCCACAGCCTCAAATACTGTCACATGTGTTCAGATTGAAGCTGGTCCCAGCCCACGCCTGTTAGGTGAGCAGGAAGTCTGACCTCATCCCTGCCAGGTGCTCTTAGTGGGATGTATCCCTTGTGCCAGGGCGTGTAAGTCTCTCTGGAAACCGAGGGCAGTGGTTCTAAGAAGGGGAGACCCCCTCCGGTGTGGGTCCCTTGAGATACGATGGTCTCATTCTTCTGCTTCCCTGACAGTAGGGCTGCCCTCCCACCCTCCTGAAGATGCAACATCAAAGTGATGCAGAATCTAAAGGGACCCGCTCTCCTGACAGCAAAGCCTCATGCCCTCACTCGTAGGGATGGCTGCTCAGATTCCCCCCGAGAGAGAACCCACTGCTTTGGGAGAGGCACTCCCTCTAGGGCCTCAAAGGGGATTCCCTTCCTAAGTATCGTCAGCTGGCACCTCTGGGTAAGAACAAGATGGGGAAAGACACAACTTCAGTCTCCACTGGGGCACCCCACTATATAAACATGGACATGGTATGGAGCATAGGGATTTCATTAGGTGATGTCTTCAGTTATTCATTCAACAAACGTGTATTGAGCTCCTGCTATGTATTGAGCTTATATGCTCGTATAATGTCACCAGGAGGGGAAAGGCATTTCCATTGTGTGCCCGCTATGTGCCAGGCACAGTGCCAGGGCACTCAAGCTTCATTTGATTCTTGTGATTAACCTGCGTGGTTTGTTTCATGGAGAAACTTCGGCTTCGGGTGTCAGGTTAGTATTAAAATGCAGAAGTGCTGGCCCGTGTGTCACCTAAACAGGAGCTTGTCCATCAGCGCAGCTTGACACACTTCTCTTGGGTGGTGCCCTCAGTGAATGGTTCCCTTGTTTTTCCTCTCTTCCTCCCTACTGCTCCCAAAGCAAACCTCAGTCCTCGACTCAAGTGCCCTCAAGACCCGGGTACAGCTCAGCAAGAGAAGCCGCCGCCGGGCTCCCATCTCCCACTCCCTCCGGCGCAGTCGGGTCAGCGAGTCAGAGAGCAGGTCTCCGCTGGAGGAGGAGGATGACACCATGTGGATGTTCAAGGACTCAACAGGTACACCCCTCGCCTCCATAGATACCACACTGAACAGCAGGAAGAATGGAGGTTAAACACTAGAAGGAACTTTCTGTGAGTTGAAGGCTATAGGATATTAGAACATAATTATACAGGAAACTGTGATTTCTTATTCTGCACAGCTTATTAGAAAGTAAGTAAAAAAATTATTTTTGAGGGATGATATATTAATTGGGGCTCTGTAGGTTACAGAGGACAGAACCACAACTTAACAGAGTTTCATGATTTCTGCTTTTATCCTTATTAAATTCATCCTATACTCTCTTCAGGTTTGTTTGCTGGTTTTTTTTCTAGATTCTTCAGTTAATAGATCAGTTTATTTATCAGTCTTACTTGGTTTCTAGTGAATTATTTTAAGGCTATGCATTTTCCTCTAAGGATATCTTTGGCTGCATTTTAAAGGGCAGGTAGGGATTAGCCAGGGAAGGGTATTCCAGACAGAAATATTAACAGGACCAGAGAGGCAGAGGTGTGGAAAGAACATTCTGTGTGTGTTGCAGGTGCCTCTCTAAGTGGTTCAAGCTGGTAGTAGCAGGAATTATGCTGGAAAAGTAGGTGGGGCCAAGTCGTGGGAAGTCATGATTCTTTGCCAAGGAGTTAGGCTTTTTCTGTAGTTAGAGAGCCATGGGAGAGTTTTAAGAGAAATCTTGTAATGGAAACCATAGCAGGTGACCTCCCCACCGTACACATAGACAGCCTTCGTCCCCCACAGGCTACTGTAGGGACTTGTGTTCACTTGGCAAACAGTAGGATGTCAGACCAGCTTGGAGCTGAGTGAGGGGCGCAGTTTCTGACCAGACACCTTAAATGCTTGGAGGGCTCTCTCTCCCTCTCCCATCTCATGCCTGTGGAGAAGGAAGGTCAGGAGAGCAAGCCCTGAGTGTGTCCTCCTCCGTCAGATGGCCCAGGAATGCCCAGATGGTCAGGGTTGGTGTGAGGATTGCCCGAGGGTCTGTGTGCAGAGCACCTGGAACCTGAGCCTTAGTGCACGGGGGCTGCCAGTGCCATCAGCTCCCTTTTCTTTGCAACAGAAGAGAAATCCCCCAGGAGAGAAGAGTCCGACGAGGAGGAGAAGCGGCCTGAGAGGTCACCCAGCAGCCATCCCCAGAGGATGCCCGCGTTTCCGGGCATCGACCCGGCCATGCTCAAGGTACAGCACCTCGCACCTGGAGCCACTCACAGCCCTGGTAGCAAAAAGAACAAAGAGCAGGCCCCATAATTCTCCCTCCCTCCCTCCTTTCCATTGTCCTCCAAACATGGGTGAGAACCCACCTGCCTTCTTCCTGTGGGAATCCGTCAGTCCAAAAGCTTCCTCCTATTCAAATGGATGCAGGAGCAGGGAGCTGACAGAGCTGACCTGCAGGATGGGTTGGTGGCCCCACCTCATGGCTGCAGGCCTGGCCACCGATTTTCTTACCCCCCCACCCCCACACCCCAGGTCAGCCAGCATCTCCCCTGCCCCGGGGCTTCCTGCCTGTGGAGGCCCTGGCATCACCGTGCAGTGGCAGTGCCGTGGGATGGGACCCTCTCCGGGCAACAGGTGGTTACAGACTCAGCTCTCTCCTCTCCCAGGCACAGCTTCACAAGAGGCCAGAGGCAGACAGTCCCAGCGAGGCCCCCGGCTGGGCCCCCCAGCCCAAGACCCCCAAATCCCCCTTCCAGCTGGGCAGTCGTGTGCTGCCCACCAGCCTTGAGAAGGACGAGAGGTGAGGGGTCTTGGGGGTGAGTGCCCTGCCCCCCTTGGGGGTGTAATTTGGGGGAGGTTGCCCGTTGGGTTTTAGAGCCGAATGACTGAGGATGAAAGGAAGAAGTGTGGGCGCTGCTTGTAGACATGCTCGATAAAGGATAGTGGAGTTCTTCTTAGGGGTCCTGTTGACACGTAGAAGCTAGGGGTTATTCATGATGCTGGCATTGTCATAGAATAAATGCTATGATAGAGCAGGGGCTCTCAAACTATAGGCCACAGGTCCACTTCAGCTCATTGTCTTTTTGTTTAAATAAAGTTTTATTGGCACACAGCCATTCCCATTCATTTATGGGTTGTCTGCTGCTGCTTTCCTGATGCAGCTGCAGAGCTGACTGGTTGTAACAAACACCCTATAACCCCCCGAGTATATTTACAGTCTGATTCTTGATTTGACCCTGTCATAGAGGACAAACTGGTGAACTAGACTTAAGGAAGAAAGGTGTGGGAAAGGTTTCTAAGAGGAGACACCTGAGCTGAGTCATGGTGTCCACAGAGGTGGCAGCGTGAGGGGTCCCGGGCTGAAGTCATGGCTGGTACATAGGCCCGGAGACCTGATAGAGCCAGGGGCTGCAAGGAGTGCATGTTATTGGAGCACAGAGCAGGCGGCAAGGAAAAGGACCTGAGGTTGAGAGGGACAAGGCCACAGCTGAGATGGTGTCTGTCCTGCTCTGGGAACGCCAGAGCTGCAGGCCTGGCTCCAGAGTCAGCGTTGCAGCTGGGGGAGCCCCCAGGCCAGGTCTCAGGGGTACCACTGGAAGCCTGGTCTTATGCCTCCACCATCAGACAAGGCTTCCTTGGTCTGCCCAGGGAGGCTCTCCTTCCTCACAGACCTCCCACCCCCACCCCAGGCAGGTCAGAAACTTCCCTGAGCCCTCCAGGCTGAGCCCTCCAGGACCACATGGTCTGGAGCTTTCTCTGAGATCAGCATAAGCCAGGTCTTATATGTATGAGATAGATAGATAGATAGATAGATAGATAGATAGATAGATAGATAAATGTATATGAAGGAATTGTCTCACGATTTTGGAGCTTGACAAGACCACAATGTGCAGAGCAGGCTGGCAGGCTGGAGACCCAGGGAAGATGTGATGTTGAGTCCCAGAGTCAATCTGTTGGCAGAATTCCCTCCTCTTCAGGGAAGGTCAGTCCTTTTCGGTTAAGATCTTCAACTGATTGGGTAAGGCCCACCCATAATGTGGAGGGTAAATGCTAATCTCATCTAAAAGAAATACCTTCACAGAAACATCTGGAGTGATGTTTGACCATATATTTGGGTACCCTAGGCTAGCCAAGTTGACACATAAAATGAATCACCACGGAATTTACCTGGGTAGAGAGATGGCAGTATAAATGGATGGAAATAATTTTATATAAGCATGACGGTATAGCTGCAGATTATTTCATAGAGTGGATGTACCAGGGTTATTTAACATTCCCATTGTTGGGTGCTTTGGTTAATTGCTGTTTCTTCCCTGTCAATCACGTGAGCATGGGCGTGTTTGCCGTCTGTGAGTGCCCTGCCCAGCGTCCACCTTGGACAGCAGATGGAGCGTTGGGTCCCTCACAGCCTGCCTGCGAGGTGCCCTCGTTCTGCTCACACTTGACTCTCCCCGTCTTTGTGGTTTTAGATCAGAAGAGACCTCACCCCAGTGGCTAAAGGATCTGAAATCTAAGAAGAGGCAAAGCCTGTATGAGAATCAAGCTTGACCAGGTAGGAAGGGCTCTGGTGGGGGAGACCTGGACGGAGCCTGCAACTCAAGGGATAGGGAACGTGGTTGGTGAGAAGGCATAGGTTCAGAGATGTGGGACGTTGTACCCTAGGAGGGAGAAGGAAAACTGTGGGGTGGGTGTTGTGGGTCCTGTAAAGGGTGTGGCAGTGCCTGCTTCCTCTTAGGGGTCAGTCACAGCTGGACCACCTGGAGTGGCAGGGCTAACCCAGCCTCTGGCTGGCCCTTCTCCTGCGTCTCTGTTCCCTTTTATAACATGAGAGGACAGGACATCGAAGATCAGCTTAATCTGAAAGGTTCCCAATCTACATTTATGTACTCCCTGTATAATTAAAAATTAATTTGGGGGGGAAAAAAGATTAAAAAAAAACCACACGATTCGATATGGCCTGGTATAGGTCCCGAACGGCTGAACACCTTGGACTTCAGTTTCCCCGTCTGTAAAATGGGCTGAGCACCAGGTGGCCGAGTGGTCCAGGAGCTCCCTGCGATTGCACCTCCAGTGTCTCCTGTGCATCCTCAGGATGGGAGCACACGGTCCACGCCCAGAAAAGCTGCTCTGAGAGGCACAGCACAGCAGACCTCTCTCTGCCTGCCTCCCTCCCTGCTGGGCACCCTCCGCCCCGCGTCCACAGGCGGAAACCAGAGCCCTCTGACAAGGAAGCATCTACCTCTCAGAGGCCAACCTGCCCTGCGTGGATTTAACGCTGCTAGGCTCTCTCCCCTCTTTCTGTGAACATCCATACGTGACGCTGCAGGCATACTGTGTGCTTGCTTATGGGTGTTGCACATATTACACAATATTTACATATTTCTATTTAGATATAAGCATCTATGGGATGGGTATGTATTTGTGTATCATAAACTCCACAAAGAATTCTAAATTCTGCAGTGAAGCTGTGCTCCAGGTTTGGATGAGGGATGGAGCCTGTTTGTGTGTGTTTCGAGCTGTGCAGGTGATGTCTCAGTTAGGCTCCAGTCACCCACGTGAGGACGCTGAGGCTGGAACCCCGACTTGACTCAGTGTCACCTCCATTCCACTGCATTCAGCCACCTGCCACCTTCCTCGTGCCAGGCCTTAAACAGCAACAAACCCCACGTCATCCTTCCCGGCCTGCGGCCTGTGGCGTGACCGTCTTGTCCCAGCAAAGGTCCTGAGGTCTGAAGCGAGAGAGTAACTGGGCTCCTGTTCCCCCTACTGACAGGGCTCTCCCTTCCTCTCCAGATGGGGACACCGCCACGTCTCATGAACAGAAGCCTTAACTGTCAGACCCCCAAGACGAGGCCGCGCTGCCGCCGTTCCCTCCTGCACAGCGGTCACCTGCCTGGGCCCCGCCTTCCGGTCAGGGCAGACGCTGTCCGGGCTCCACCGTCCGCAGGCTCTCAGGATGGACCAGGTCGGACCGGATCAGGCGGAAAGGCTCCCTCTTCACACACCCGCACGCCTCCCAGACAGCACTTCAGGCTGGGAAAGAAGCCAGGCTGCCCAGAAGTGTCCATGTGGGCAGTTTTGTTGCGGTTTTTAATGTAAAAGTGCATTTCCGCCCACGTCAGCAGCAGCTCTGGGAGCACGGGTCGGTTCTGGAAAGCACCCGAACTGTGAAGCGCCTTCTCCCCTCCCAGGGCAGGTCTTCCCAAGAGGACTTTCCAGGAAAGGAGAAGCCGCTCGTTTCCTGCTGGTGTGTCCGGGCAGCGCCGCGGGGCGGGCGTCCTGATTGCTTTTTGGCCGTTCCCCTCCCTCTCGGAAGCTGAGGTTCCGATGTTAAGCGTCCCCTTCCTGTATTTATCCTTCCCAGGGGCCGTGCACACAGCTCGCCTCTTTTCTTGAGTGTCGCGTTTGTTTGCTTTGGAAGGTGATGAAGCAATAATGCAGCCAGTTCCCCTTGACCATGGACGTGTATATAAGCCTTCACATTGAGGAACGGGAGGAGAGAGGCGTGGCTGCTTTGCCGGGAGCATCTGGTCATCTCAGGTTACCTTGTCCCTATCCGAGCTTTTTGTAGACATTCTGATTGTCACCTGTGTCTCCCTGGTTCCCTGCCCTTGTGAGCTCTGGTTTCTGTGGAGGGACCTGTCCCTTGGCCTCCAGGGTCATAAGCTGCAGCCCCTGGCAGTGCCTTTCCCACCCTTCAGACCCGCCTGGGCATTTTCCCAGCGTTGATCTCCATCACTGCCTGTGCTACGGGAAGAGCCGGTCCGCAGTGGCCTCGCTGAGCAGATGCAGGGATGAGGGGCTCTTGTGTTTCTACTCACCTCTTCCTTCTACCAACCCTCCCGCTGCATCCACCATCTTTTTAGGTCCAGATGAAGGTCGAGGTCTTGCGGAAAGCCCTTCTCGGCAGGGGAACTCCCCAGGCCAGGGACGCGGACAGAGCGCTGGGTGCTGGGTGCTGGGTGACGGAGCGGAGGTTTGCCTGCCTGTTTTTCTTGCTGTCTCTCCTCTGTCCTTCTCTTTGGAAATCCTCCACACCAGCCTCCTCCACCTGCGAAGCCCAAGGCCCCAGCAGACATCCCAGAAATGCCTGCTGGCCACCTGCCATGCCTGCAGTCGCCATAAACTTTGTGCCAACCTTCCCTGGGAGATGCCCTTTGGAGAGAGAGATGCTTGGGCAGTTCACAGGGTGGCCGGTGGTGGCTGAAGGGTCCTGGGGCTCAGTTTCCTCATGGACACATACTCAGCATTGGCTAGATATAGACACATTCCCCCTCCCCCGCAACTCCCCAAAAGGTGAAAATCTTCATAAATCCCAATATTTGCAAATGGTGTCAAAGCATCCCTCCCTTCCCAGCCACCTCTCAGGATTCTGTGTGTCTGCCCATCGCTCTTTTCGCATCATCTCCCTTTACCTCCGCTCTCCTCTTGGGGGTGGGGAGAAGGGGACAGCAGTTGTGTTTCTCTGGGGTAAGACAGCCTGTGCCCTGGGGAGCGGCTCGCTTCAGCACCGCAGACAGTGACTGGAGCGCCCTCCCTGAGTCCTGCGGGCTGAGCTTTGCTGCTTACCAGTGGGCACTGGTTGGACCCCGTCACCCACCCATCCTGTGGGTCTGGAAGCCTCGTGCATCTGCGTGTGGAGGCCTGGCCTTGCTTGATCATAGCTGTGTCCCCTTCGTTCCCTGAGTAAGTGGTTGATCCGTTCTCTCTGGCAGTTTGGGGATGGAATTCCTCCAGGAGCTGCTGGTGGACGTTTGTTGCTCGTGCTCTGTAACAGCGTGGATGTGGTGGCTCCTGGTCAGGAGGCCCCCTGGGGCACTGCTAGTTCCTTCCTCAGCTGCTGCTTGCTTTGTCCTTCTGAAGGTGGGAAGGCCCCTTGGGACCATCTCAGGCAGTAGGAAGTGGCCCATTCTGTCCAGTGAGTGTAGCTCACTCACCACGCACAACTCTCAGTTCCGTTTTAGCCCAAGTTTACCCGACAGGAAAGAAAAACTCATGAAAAGGAGATCTTTTGCCTACCCTACCCCCACCCCCACCCCCACCCCCACCCCCGTACCCCTATGACTGGAACTAAAAAGTTCAGTTGATTCCATGGTGATTAAGACACACAAAGTCCACCCCTTTCAACTGACTAGAGCAGACTCTGAACATTCTCCCAGCTTCTTCTATTTCCTGCTGCCTCCTCTCTCCATGCAGAGCAGACAATCACAGTGGGTCAGGAGGGACCCTCCCAGTGCAGCCCCCCCTCCCCCCGCTCAGGAACCCCTTGGGGTCTGTGCATCCAGGTCAGAGCGATTGATGTCCGCGCCTGTGCAGACAGCTGGGGCAGTGGGGGTGTGCTTCTCCTCTTTCTAAACGGGGTGAGCTCTTTGGGGCAAAGCAAGGGTTTGTGCTCCAGTTTCCCGAGTGAGCCTGGGGTCACCCTTGGCAATCTGTCTCCTTTACACTGAATATGCCTTAATCATCTGTATGCAGTCAAGCCCTGCCCGCCTCTCTCCTTCCTCCCCTGAGCCCGTGGCTCTCCTTACTGAGTCTTGCACAAAAGGCCAATCGCTACGGATGCACCATCTCAGCCACCTCCCTCCCTCTCCACACACACCCTTTGACCCTTTGCACATCAGCATCTTGACAGATGACCTCTTGACAAGTCTGTATGTTCCCCCCAGTGGAGCCCCTTCCTCGTGGTCTCTTGTCTGAGGAGGCAGAGGCCTCTGGCCTGTGAACCTCCCAGCACGGCCTCGGCGTCAGTGCTGCGGAGGATGACTTGGTGCCACAGAGAAACGCCGGGGCCGGGAGACTTCTCGGGGTTTGGGGTGCTGGGGACGACGGCCTCAGGGTGCCTAGGGCTGGGGCCAGGACAGTCAGATGGGGATGTTTTCCGGGGGACCAGCCACGCCCTGTGCTCTCGGACAAATGTGTTTCCTTCTGTGCATCCCGGGAAGTGAGGCCAACTCCAGGTGTTGCGAAGAAGTGAGACTAGACGAGGCCCAGGCCTGAGATCCTAAACCTTAGAGGCTGCGCAAGGGGTTTAGGAAAGCCCTTGGCGTGATTTCTCCAAGGAGCTGCCCACCTGGTGCTGAGAGCTACCTGGTCCTTTCCCGCTTTTCCATTTCCCACCGGGCACCCCGGGTTGCCCCAGCTCCGGGCATAACTGCAAAGCTAAGTGTCCACAGGTGTGCGGGCGGGTCACCTGCAGAACGAAATGCTTCCTTAAAGGTGACTCGGTCCCGCGTGGAAGACGGCGTCCACCCACAGAGAGGGCTGTCCCCCTCAGCCCCTGCGGCCCCTCCCACAAAGCCCTATCCCTTAACAGGAAGCTGGCTGGCTGCCTTTGTATGAACTGTCATTCGGGGTGGGCCTGGGGGAGGGGGAGGCGGGAGGAGAGCGCTCTGGGTGGGACCTCCCAGCCTGTCCCTGGAGCCGTGGCAGGTGGCTTCCCTGATGGACAGACAGCCTGTGCCGTTCCCCCGGGAGCACCGTCCGCGAGTCGGACAGGCACTTGCGGACCATCTCTGGTGGCGTCACGCCCGCGCAGAAATATGCCGCCGTTGTCCACAGAAGAACTTGAGCCTTTTTCACGATCTCACTCCACATGGCCTTACAGATCCTGTAAATAGGGGGCTGACAAAAGTCATATATTGTGTTACGGGCGACATTTTGTACCGGGCTGTTTCCTAAATCAAACCAATGTTCTAGAAGTCCAGCACTCCCACCTGACTTTGATCCTCAGATGCTTTGTAAGGCGGGGAGTGGAAATGCATGGACGCAGACTGTATATTTTCCTAGGCTTTCTTCCGGGTCCCTGCGTCAGAGCGTTGAGTCCCGACAGAGAAGGAACCCAGTTGGGGGTGTGGGAAAGCTAAGCTCCCCGCTGGCATCCTCAAAGTTGCCTTAGAATTCGCCAGCCCTGGAGTTCTGCACGGGAGGAGGCGAGAGGCACTTTATCCAACCCCAGAGGGAGCCTCGAATCGTGTGACTGACAGTTCACCTAGAAAAAAGCCTATATTTTTAACGTCGAAACCATGGGGCTCCCCGGACTCACCGAGTGTTGGACGTCAACAAGTGCTTTTATATTTTGTAACTGTAAAGAGTTTCCTACGCACATCGAGAGCAGTTGGGAAGCCGGCCAACTGCCCCCAAACGAGATGACCTTTGCATGTACAGAGATGTTGCATTCAGACCATGAAAACAGAAATAAAGCTTTGGTGCAAGTTGCACTGGAGAAGTCGGTGTGTCCGTGTGCGAATGAATGGGCGCCCAGGCGTGCACGCCCGCCACCTGCTGCATCAGGCTCTTGCCCGTGCTGCGCTGGGGCCAGGCAGCGGGAGGGGCTGGGGTCCTGGACACACAGCTGGTTTTCCATTCAGCGTGGGGCCGACTCCTCATTCTGCCACCTCCTGGCCGCGGGACATCCCTGAGCCTCCATTCTCTGCGATGGGTGGTGATAGCGTCACCAGGGCAAGAGGTTAAGGCAGTGATTCTCCTGGGTGCATGGAGCTCCCCAGGTGACATCTGGCAGTGACAGGACACATGTTTGGTTGTCACACGGAGGGGCGGGGGCTGCTCCGGGCATCCAGTGGGTGGAGGGTGAGACGCTGCTCAGCATCCTACATGCGCAGGACGGTCCCATCACAAAGAATGGGCCCATCCCAATGGCAGCAGTGCCGAGGTGAGAACTCGGTGACAGCGCCGGTGCACAGTAGGTCCCCGGGTCCTGAGGGTCTGATGGGAGGGAGTCCTGCCCCCATGGAGACTGCCCACCTCTGTCTTCCCCTTACACCCCTAGCAAGCGGTGACTGCACCCCAAGTTAAGGGGCCGGAACCAGCTGCACTGTCCATGATCACCCCAGGAAGGGCCTCTCGGTGTGAACTGTCCGCAGGAGGCAGGGTCCTCAGGGAACAGAGTGAGGCAGTGCCAGACGGTGCCGAGTGCTTTGCCATCACAGTTTGTTGGTGAGTCAGGTGGAGAGAAGGTTCTCCGTTTCCAGACGAGGAGACTGTGGCTCTGAGGCCTTCAGGAACTCACCCAAGGCCACACGGTCCCTCCGTCATCCCGGCTCCTACCAACCTATCAGGGTTGGGGGTACATGGGTTCTATGCTGATGTGAGGATTTTCACCAAAAGTAACAGCGAAAGAAAACCCTGTTGTTCAGCAGTTTGTCCCTTGTTTTATTTATTCGATGATCATTATTCAGTACCCAGCATAGGTGAACGGACGCTGTGAGGCATTTAAAAATGCATGGATCTGTTTCTTTGGTCGTAAAGGAGGTGACTGTCCTTGTCACCTATGTTTCTATCGAGGCTAAAAGCCGGGCCCTGGAGCAGGCCAGCCCTCCTCCTCTGCTGTGTGACCTGGGGAAGTGACTTCACCTCTCTGAGCTCAGATTCTGAACCATCTCTGAAATAGGGGGTCAGAGTTCCTCCCCTCAGGGGGCTGGGTGAGGAGTAAACAAAAGGCACGTTGCCGTCCTAAGCCCCAATACTCAGAACGTGACCTTATTTGAACACAGAGTGTGGACAGAGGGAGGGCCTGCGGGTGAGCCTGGATCCAGCAGGACAGGCGTCCCTATAAGACGGGAAACCTGGACACGGCGGCAGGCACGCACAGAGGAAAGACGACGGAAGACACGGGGAGAAGACAGCCGCGTGACAGTGGTGCCTCTACCCACCAAGGACTGCAGGAGCATTCCAGAAGCTGCAGGAGCCAGGTGAGGATTCTGGCTGGAGCTGTGGGAGACAGAGCAGCCCTGCCCAGGCCTCGATTCCAGCTCCCAGCCCCCAGGACAGTGACACAGTGGGTTTCAGGGCTGGGCGTTGACTTGGCCTTCGCTGTGGTAAAATATAACCTACAATCGACCATTTCAGCGGCTGTTAGTGTACAGTTGGGTGGCGTTCAGCACATTCACGTGGTTGTACAATCACGACCCTCCGTCTCCAGAGGGTTTTTCATTTTTGCAAAACTGAAACTCGGCCCCGATAAACACCAGCCCCCCATCCCTCCCTCCTGGCAGCCCCTGGCACCCACCGCTCCACTTCCTGCCTCTGGGACTTTAACTGCCCGAGGACTCTCGCGCGAGTGCGATGATGTGGCGCTTGTCCTGGTATCTGGCTTGTTACCCTCAGCATAACGTGTGCCAGTCCATCCATGTCGCAGCGTGGGCCCGCATTCCCCTCCATGCTGGGGCTGAGCGGTGTCATACTGTGTGCACAGAGCACACCTTGTTCAGGCGTCTGGTCAGCGACGGACACTTGTCCTTGGAAATCCAGCAAATTAAAGGGTAGCGTGATGCCAGGGGGTGGGCAGTGCTGGAGAGGGAGCAGCTTGGCTAGCGGGCTGGGGCATGGGTGTGTGCGCACGTGAGTGTGCACGTGTGCGTGCGCGTGCACGTGTGCGCTCACGTGCCGGGAGCGTAAAAGATGGGGAGAGCTGGTCTCCTCACTCAAACCCCGTCTCCAAGCCCCAGCGCTGTCCCCTCTCCTGCCTGACCTTGGGTCGTCAAGGCACAGAGGGGCCGCAAGGAAGGAGCGTGAAGGCCATGGAGAGGCCGCGGCGGGGCGGGCAGCAGGGTTTCTCCGAACCTCAGGGGCCTGGGGGCCTGGGAGCACCTCCCCTAAGCGCAGCAGGTGCTGGGACAGCCAGCGGCCTTCAGCATGAAGCTCGCTCCCCTCGCCCTGCGCCACCAGGCCCTGTCCCCGCTGGAACTGTCTTCCCAACCTGGCTCCCAGGCTGGTTTCTCCGGACCCAGAGGACTTCTCTTCCCCTGAGCCCTCCGGGTGGTCCAGGCTGCCGCCACCTTCTAGAGCAGAGCACGGCACCACGCAGATGGCTGGTGAGTGGGTGTTGGATGGATGAAGCTAGATTCTGCCAAACCGCCCTCTTGAACTTAATTTTTTTATCCAGGGCCACTGAGTTTTGCCTCTGTCTGCCTTCCCCCAGGGCTCCTCGGCCCACAGCTGTGAACCCAGCGTGCCCCCGGCCCTGGCAGCCAGACAGCTGATGCATGCAGAGCGCACATCTCCTTGCCCGGCCGCCTGACCGCCCTGGCCTGGCCAGATCTGAAAGCTAATGACATTATTGTGCAGACACAATGTCTGTGGGCATTTGCTGACCTGGCCTTTGGTGCGGGCTTAATCCCCCATTCTCGCCCTGCTTTCCCGGGGGCCGCAGTCTTGGCACCAGCACCCCCGGGGGGAGGTATAAAGGCCACTCCCGCCGGCCTGACCTCACAGGCGTGCTTGGGGCCGGTGTCGCTGGTAAGAATGCCTCTCTCACCCGCCTGGCCTTTTCCTCGCGTGCTCATCCCGGATGGAGACTGGGAGGCCTGGGTTCGATCCCAGATGCCGCTACTTCCTGCCAAGGTGACCTGGGCAAAGGCTGTAGCGCTCTAAGCCTCAGCTCTTGGGCAGCCTGAGACCAGGCAGATAAAGGCAAGGCCTGCAGTGTTGGCGCCCGAGGTCCCCCAGGTGAGAAAGCCGAGGGCCCAGGAGGGTCCTCACTGCCGTTCCCCCCCCCCTCCCCGCCCCCGTGTCCTCCAGGTCATTCTTGCACGGGACAGCCCACCATGGCCTCGGACCACCAGACCCAAGCGGGCAAGCCACAGCCCCTCAACCCCAAGGTAGGTGCCACATGGGTGCAGGGGGGTGCAGGCGTCCTGGCAGAGCTCCTCTACCAGACTCAGTTTCCCTTCTGTAGAGTGGGGTTGGCATCTGCCTCCCTGGGCCTCCCTCTCTCTGCCTCTGCCCCTGCCTGTGCCTCAGTCTCCCCACTTCCATGGGGCGCAGTGGGGGGGGGGGGGGCGGGCGCTGATTGTGAGGGCTCCTCCCTGGCCCACGACGGGCAGGTCAGAGTCTCAGCACCAGCTTCCGGCTTTGGAGATTTAAGTTTCTTTGCCTTACCACCCCCCACCCCACACTATTGTCCATGGGGGCCCCCTAGGGCCAGGTGGACCCTCGTCCCAGCTAAGAAAGGCCTTGTGAAGGGGAGATGGGGTTTGAGTCCTGGCTCCACCCTGCTGTGTGACCCTGGCTGGCCTCTCGGCCTCTCTGAGCCTCGGTTCCCTCATTCATAACATAAAGGGAATTGAATTCACGACACAGGGTGATGGTGAAGAGGCAAAGCACAGACTCAGCCTCACGCCTGGCTGCGGTGTCCACCGATGCCAGCTACCGGTAGTGCCTTCTTTGCTTTCTCACCCTCCACGTCCTTATCCCAATGTCAGCTCGTCACACCCAACCTGCCCCAAACCTCTGCCTTCAACTGTCCGCCAGGCTGCTCTGTTTCCCTCTGCACTGGGGCCTGGGCAGGGCGTCCACCCCGGAACTGCCCTCTGTCACCCCATTCTGTCCCTTGAGGGGCTTACTTTCTAGAGGAAAGACGGTCAGTAAACAGACCAGTAACTATATGACTTCAAGGAGTGAGAAGTGTTGCAAAGAAGCATAGAGTGAGGGTCCCTGACAGTTGGGGTGCAGGAGACATGGTGTGACAGCTAAGGTGCTCAAGAGGGCGTCTCCGAGGAGGTGGCATTCGAACAAAGACCCAGGTCAAGGCAGGGAGCAGCCACGTGAAAACCGGGGAGCGGGGCAGGGGGAGAGCATTCCCGGCAGAGGGCACGGCAGGTGCAAAGGCCCGGGGGTCGGAGGGAGCTGGGTGGCTTTGAGGAACAGCAGAAAGGCCGGCGTCACGTGACTTAGAGCAGCTCCGTCCAATTGACATAAAACCAGAGCCCCATAGACATCATCAGCGGCTTCCTGGTAGCCACGTTCAAAAAGTGCAAAGAGACAGATGAGATGAACCTTCACGCCATATTTTATTAAACCCAATACAGTCCAATGTGAAGTCAGTAGGCACATTATGAGGGAGCTGCGGTCCGTGATTGTCTTCATACTAAAGCTTACAAACCTGATGTGTATTTTATGCTGATAACACATCTTCCTTGTAGCTAATGGACAGCGCAGGGTAAAGGGTGAGAAACGTGTAAAACTTTAGCGTCCATTTGTCGATAAAGAACCACAACGCCAGTAGCTCCTGGGCCCTCTGGGGCCTTTCGAATGAGCGGAAAGGCTGCCACTCCTCGCTGTCTCCACCCCGCCAGCCCTTGTCCCCCAGCCCCTCACTGCCATGCTCTGGACTCTTCTGTGGTGACCCTGCGAAATAGGAGCGATCCCCCATTCCCCAGATGGGCAGGCCAGGGCTCGGAGCAGTCAAGCTGCTTCCTAGGGGTGCACAGCTGGATGCGGGAGAGGTGACACCGATGCCCGCGTCTCCTGACCGTCTGTCGTCGAGTCAGTGACCGCAAAGGCGGAATGGAGCCCTGGAATTTGTCTCTGAGCCCTGGCAGGCCTGCCTTCCCTGGCTTTCTGTGGCTAATCCCCGGCCTGGGGGAGAGGGGCACGTTTACCCAGCCTCTGCTGACCCGGCGGGTTGCACGGCTGCCCTCCTGGGAGGCCGCTGCCCTGACTCCCCTTCTTCATCCAGAGGCAGCCCCTGGGGAAGTGGCCGGAAAACCCCTGCCCCCTGGGCCCCCCCTTCCCCGGGCCCCAGATGCTCTCTGGAATCATAAAAGGTGGCAGCTGGCCTCCCCTTAGCACGTGGCTCTGAGGCCTTGGGCTGGTGAGAGGACGGGGTGGGGCGAGGGAAGGGAAGTCCTGGGGGGAGGCCCGAGGGAGAGCTGCGAAGCTCTGAGGCGTCAAGCAAGGCCCAGGTACGTGTGGTTCCTGGTGATGTGGGGCTGAGGGTGTGGATGGCGGGGGTCCGAGGCCAGCTCCGCCAGGAGCAGGGGAAACTCCACCCGTGGCTGAGCATCTTGCTGCGCCTACCGTGCCCTGCAGACCCACCTGGGAGCTCATTGGACATGCAGACCGGCTGGCTGGGACCCCAGGGAGGAAGCCTGCAGCCTCCTTCGATGCTCCTGAGTCCCCTCCCCGCCCACCGCCCTGCTCTCCCGCTTCTCCGTGGCCAGGGGGACTGACTTTGTCCTGCTGTTACAGATCATCATCTTCGAGCAGGAGAACTTCCAGGGCCGCTCGCAGGAGCTCAGCGGGCCCTGCCCCAACCTGAAGGAGACGGGCGTGGACAAGGCCGGCTCCGTGCTGGTGCAGGCTGGACCGTAGGTACCGGGGAGGCCACCCCCCTCGGGGTGCCAGGCTGGGGCAATCGGGGGACCAGGATCTGGGGCCCGGCAGCCTAGCGGGAGGATGTGCGCTTTGGAGTCAGAGAGAGCTGGGTTCAGATCCTGCCTCCACCACTGCTGGGCTGGGCGGCTTCCCTCTCGGAGCCTCAGTTTCCCCCTCTGTAGGATGAGGATGGCCATGTCCTCCTGAGGACCAAGGGGCAGGGCTCATGGGAAGAGTCTGACCCGGAGGCCAACCACTTCCTAGAGGCAGGGAGTCGGCCACAGTCACGGCTGTGGGCCTTTTGAGAACTGCCCGTCTCTGGCTCCGGGAATGTCCTCTCAAGGATTGCCTTCCGGGGACACGTGACTAATAGAGGAAAGAGGAGAGTGGGGTAAAGGAGACACCGCTTGGAAATGCCTGGCATGTGGAGGCGGTTCGTTGCCAGCGTGAACCCTGCAGCCTGGAGCCCTAATGGCTGTTCAGAGTGATCATCTAAGTGGTTAAAGGGAGGGGTGCGCCTGTTTCTTGCTGCTTTTAGAAGAGGATGTGCTCCATCCGGCCATGTTGCTCTCGGCAGCGGGTCCTTAGCAAGCAGTTGTCAAGAGCTCACCGACACCGTCAGCGTGCGGGCATTGGGAAGTGCGCGTCCACCATGGTGGGAGCATTTACACCAGGGAAATGGGCAAATGCCACCATCAGAACTTTGTGTTTGCTTCAGAGCTGGCTGTTCATCCCAGCATGCCCTGGGCCCGCGCGCATGGGCCTGTAGGTCTGTATTTGCTGCCAGGCCGTCTGGCTTATTTCCTGCTTGGTTTCCAGATGGTTGAAGTCAGCGTAGCACTGGGTTCTGGATAACTGAGGTGATTGTGCTCTTGGATTGGCTGTACTTGAACTTGAGTGGGGCTACTATTCCTTGATGAGCTGAGCAGGTGTGAGCTTCTCTCTCTCTCCCTCCCCCTCCCCCTACCTTCCCCCTCCCCTCCCCCTCCCCCTCCCCCTCCATCTCCCCCTCTCCCTCTCCCTCTCCACTGCAGCTGGGTGGGCTACGAACAAGCCAACTGCAAGGGCGAGCAGTTCGTGTTTGAGAAGGGGGAGTACCCCCGCTGGGACTCGTGGACCAGCAGTCGGAGGACGGACTCCCTCAGCTCCCTGAGGCCCATCAAAGTGGTGAGCCCCTACCCTTCATCCTCTTTCCTCTTTATCGCCTTGGGGTTAGGGGTCTAGGGACCAGATAGAAGCCTTCACCTCCAGCAGTGTGCCCCTTCTGATTGGCAGGGGACGTCCTGGCTGTGTGGCCCTAAAAAAGTCACTTCCCCCTCCCCGAGCCTCAGTTTTCTCCTCTGTAAAATGGGGATATTCGTCTCCTGTCCTGAGATTCCATCATGCTTAGTCTGAGAGCTGCACAACCCCACGGAGCTCCATTCACAAGACTTCAAATGGTCCAAGGGGGGCGCTGTTCACATTCTGTTCTGTGTGGACAGTGTTTCCAGGGATGTATAACTCTTGTCACAGAGCAGTCGCTCAGTCACCTGTAGCCACTGTAAAGACGGGAAGGACTTCCGGGGTGGGTTGAGGTGGAGAGCGGCTCAGCTCTCATTCTTAGCTCAAGCCCGTGTGGCCTGTGGGCCTTTCTCTGGTCCTGATTCTTCCTAGTGTTTGAACTGGGGGTGGACACAGAGCCCAGCAGGGCTCAGCCACACTCCCCAGCCTTCCCAGCCCTGTCCAGCTCTCCCCAAAGCCCGACAGCAGGTTGGAGAACATTGGACTCAGCCTTCTGCACACCTGGGTTCCTACGTGGCTCTGGCACTGGCAGCTGTGTGACCTTGGGCAAGTCACTTGACCTGTCTGAGCCTCAGTTTCCTCATCGGCCGAATGGCACAAGTGATTTTAAGGATTAAAGGAGCAGGAGGACGGGAAGAGACGTGGAGATGAAGGAAAGCAAAATATGTCATGTCACCTAGAGGCACCATAGGGCCGTGTGTGTGTGTGTGTGTGTGTGTGTGTGTGTGTGTGTGTGTGTGTGTGTAGCTCCTGGCTGGCATTTACTTTAAACAGGGAGTTGAAGCTATGGGAGGGAAAGTGACATTTCAGAATCAAATATTCCCCAAAGTGTAGACCAGGGGTCCTCAAACTATGGCCCGCGGGCCACATGCGGCCCACTGAAAACATGTATCTGGCCCGCCGGGTGTTTTTGCCGCCGCTGCCTGTCCTGCTTAGCAGCCGACTGGTCCCGGGCCCGCAGTGCGCATGTGTGGAATGTCTGCGGGACAGTGAACTGGCCCCCTGTTTAAAAAGTTTGAGGACCCCTGGTAGGCTCTGGAGTGTCCGTTTCAGGACGGTAGCCCAATGGGATCTCATCAAACAGCCGCTGTTCCTTGGCAATTGTCACAGACACTCGGGTGGTGGGGTCCTGGGCCGAGGCCATGGTGTAGTGCTGACCCCAACTCCAGGGCGTGAGGATGGTGGGAGGGCTCACTCCGGCCCCTGCCCTGCACTGACCCCCCCGCTCCCCGTCAGCAGGACAGCCAGGAGCCCAAGATCATCCTCTATGAGAACCCCAACTTCACGGGGAAGAAGATGGAGATCCTTGACGACGACGTGCCCAGCTTCCACGCCCATGGCTACCAGGAGAAGGTGTCCTCCGTGCGGGTGCAGAGCGGCACGTGAGTACAGACCACGCCCGGCTTGCCCCGCGCCAGGAGCCGGGACCCTGGGTCCTAAGTCCTGCCCTGCCCTGAGCGCTGGGGATCCTGCTCACTCCCCGCCTCGGTCCTCGCATCGGAAGCTGGGCGTGGATGCATCGGCCACGTGTGGTGGCTTTGAGCCCTGCAGTCCCACCCAGACCTGCCTTCTGGGCAACACCTTACCTTCGGAGGAGGGAGACCTTGGCCTTAGCCTCAGCCCAAGGTTCCTGTTGGTGGGGAGGCCTGGACAGGGGGAGGCGGGGGCAGAGACAGGGGCGGTAGCAGGAGCCTGGGAATGAGCTGAGTGGTCCTACTAAGCTGTGAGGCAGGGAGCCCATCCCACAAGCTGGCCCTTTTTTCTTCTTCTTCCCAATTGATTTTAGAGAAAGAGAAAGGAAGGAAGAGGGAGGGAGAAAGAGCAACAGCGATGTGTTGTTGCGCTTATTGATGCAGTCATTGGTTGATTCTTGTATGTGCCCTCACCGGGGAGCCAACCCGGTGTATTGGGACAGCGCTCTAACCAATGAACTACCCGGCCAGGCAGACCCTGCTGGCCTGACCATGCATGAACTCCTGAGTTGGGTGAAAGGAGTTGTCGTTTCCCACCACGTTAACCCTCTTTGGCACGTGAAGCTTGGTCGCCACCACTGGGGGGTTTCTCGCTGGGAGACATTTCAATGTAAGAGGGGCCCACGGGTGGGCTCGGGCAGTGGCGTGCTGCGGCCGGCTTGTACCAGCTTGCAAGAGCCGACTGTTAATTTTTCAGAATTTTCACAAGCTGGTGGTTGAATCATTGGCAGTTTGCAATCGGCCATCGTGGGAGCATTGACACCAGGGGAATTGGGAGCATGCTATAAATCAAGACTTTGTTCCCCCAAGGGGGTAGTTTACCATCCCCGACTGGCCTTCTGGGGTCTGTCCGGCTCCTGAAAGAGCGCGGATAGTGCTGTGTTCATCGCCCCCTTCACTCACTGTTGATTCATCCACTGGTTCCATTCGCCGAGTGCCGCCATGTGCCAGGCCCTGTGTGAGCGGCCTGGCTTCTCCTTGCGGAGCTGACAGTCTAGTCGGGGACAACTGTAAGTGATTTAAGAATCACACCCATCTGGGCTCCTTCCCTGAGGAAGGGACCCGTGAGCTGAGATCTCAAAAAAGAGCAGGAATTGCAGGGTCCAGAGGGACCCCTGGTGAGCAGGAGGGACTCTGCAGAGGCCAGAGCGGCAAGGGTGCAGGCACGTGGGGACCCGAGACTGAGGAGCAGAGCTGAGGTGTCCGCGGGGCTGGCCAGGCGGGTCCCTGTGGGCCAGGCTGTGTGACGTTTTCTGGGGAGAAGACGGACTCTATCAGGTACTGGAAAGAGCAAGTCGCCCCCTCCACGGTGGCGGCTTCAGATGGGCCTCTGCAGCCCTGCCCGGTTCCTCTGGCGGCCTTGCCGCTGGGCTTGGGGTTGGGCTAAGGGGCCTGTCTTGTCTAATCGTCAGTGAATTCAAGATCACTCCTTCCACTGACCCCAGTCTCAGGTCTCAAGCACCTCAGAAAAAGGTGCTTCCTGAGGTAGTGAGCGCCCCATCAGGAGAAGGAAGAAAGCAGAGGCTGGGTGCTACAGGGTGAAACTGGGAGGCTCAGTCTTCAGGAGATGGAGAGATCAGCACAAGCGATCAAGTCCACCGTTTCTATGTGGACAGCTCTCTCTCTCTCTCTCTCTCTCTCTCTCTCTCTCTCTCTCTCTCTCTCCCCCTCTCTTCATCTGTTTCTCCTTCTGTCTCCCATGTTCCCTCCCGCCTCCGGGCCTGCAGGTGGGTCGGCTACCAGTACCCTGGCTACCGCGGGCTGCAGTACCTGCTGGAGAAGGGCGATTACAAGGACAGCAGTGACTTTGGGGCCCCCCACCCCCAGGTGCAGTCTGTGCGCCGCATCCGTGACATGCAGTGGCACCAGCGGGGCGCCTTCCACCCCTCCAACTAATGCCCCCCATTTCCTCCTTCCCAGGGGCCTGGTCTGCTGCCCAGGACCCCCCCGACTTCCAGGCCTCTTGGTGAATGAATAAAGTGTGACTTGCAACTGGTCCGCTGCAGTATCTTTTATGCCCAGTGGGACTAGGGTGCTGTGTGTGTGTGTGTGTGTGTGTGTGTGTGTGTGTGTGTGTGTGAGAGAGAGAGAGAGAGAAGCAGAAACTGGGCAAAGGGTAGGACAACAGAGCCCTCACTGAGGCTTACGCTCTGCAGCTACTTGGCTGTGTGACCTTGGGCCCAGGGCACAACCTCTCTGAGCCTCTGTTCCTTGCCTGACTTATAGCACCTTTGCCCCGAGTGGCTGTCTTGGCCCGTCACCTGGGCTCCCTCTTAACGTGGTTGCCCCCGGGGGCATGTGGCGGATGCCCCTCCATAGTAATTATTTTAACCATTTTAGCTCATTCAACAGTGTTTCTTTCAGACAAGGAGCAGGCACTTTTTATGCATCATTATTTCCACTGACTCGTCCACCTTCATATGGTTCATCTCCTCATCAGCTCTCCCCACGAACCCCTCGCCTTCTTTGCACACGTATTGCGATGGCTCACAACTTGTTTGCCACCCCCACCCTTGCCATCACAACTGCACACTTGCTGAGGGCAGGGCCGGGGTCTGCTCGCGCCACAACCCCCCCCTTCCCAGTGCACTCACAAGCTCCCTAGCTGCACGCATGCGTGAGCCCCCTTCCTCCCTCCGGGAAGCCACCCCCACCCCCTCCTTCTCCAGTGACCTCGCGTGACCAGGAGCCCCGGTAACGGGAAGGGAACGTCTGCTGCCCAAACTGGACCTGGTCGCTGTGCAGGCCCCTCCGTCTTCTGAAATCAGCTCACTGCTCGCCCTGCAGCGACGCTTCCTCCCCCTCCCATGGGGCACCACCCCCAGGGCGCCCCCCAGGGCACAGACTCAGGAGCCTGTCCCAGGGCGAGATGTCCATCCTAACTCTTCATCGCCCTGCGCCTTAACCAGCCCCGCGGCCACGTTCTCATGTGAACCTCAATGCTGTGGAACAAACATAGTTCATCTCCTTTTCTATTTTTAAAATTATATATTTTAATTGATTTCAGGGAGAGGAAGGGAACATCAGTGATGAGAGAGCATCATTGAGCGCTGCCTTCTGCACGCCCCCTACTGGGGATTCAGTGCAACTGGACAGGGAATTGCCCAGTGCCCTCCTGGTTCATGGGTCCACACTCAACCACTGAGCCACACCAGCCGGGCCGGTTCCTCTCTTTTAAACTTTTCATACTCCCTCCTTTCTCGGGGCCACCGGGGTGCTCCAGCCGCCTCAGTCTAGAGCAGCGGTTCTCAACCTGTGGGTCGCGACCCTTTCACAGGGGTTGCCTAAGACCATCGGAACACACATCTATAATTACATATTGTTTTTGTGATTAATCACTATGCTTTAATTATGTTCAATTTGTAACAATGAAAATACACCCTGCATATCAGATATTTACATGAGGATTCATAACAGTAGCAACATGACAGTGATGAAGTAGCAACGAAAATAATTTTATGGCTGGGGGTCAGCACAACATGAGGAACTGTATTAAAGGGTCGCGGCATTAGGGAGGTTGAGAACCGCTGGTAGAGCATCTACCCGCCTTCACTCCGGGGCAGGCTTCCTACCCTCAGCTCCCCTGGCAGGTCCCGGGGCTGCGCTGTGCACCGCGAGAATTTGCGCGGCATCCCCGCCCCTGTCCACTAGGTGTCACTCTCGCCCCACGTTGTTTCCACCAGCCTTGCTTCCAAAGGCAGCCCGGTCTCCCCGGGTGGGAAATCGGCCCGCTGAGAACCGCTGCTCTAGGGGTTAGGGATCCCCATCCCGGGGGTAAGTTCATGTCGAAAGAGGACAGTGGGAGGGGAGGGGCGTCGCCAATGGCGGGGCTGCAGGCAGGGCTGCGGAGGGGAGGGGAGGACGGAGGACAAGCTGGGCAGGGCGGGCCTGGGTCTCTAACCCTCCGCCTCCGGGATGCACTCAGATGAACTGTCAGGGCTGAAGCACGACCCGTCCCTCCTCTCACAAAAGGGGAACTGAGGTCGGAGGCAAACAGTGAGCTTTGGGTGCCTGAAACACACATGCACAGATATGTTTTTAATATGTACATATATTATCTACATATGAGACGTATATATAGCAACTTATTAAAAATGGATATGGAGTCACCAGTAGGAAAAGAATTTTAGATTTTGTTTCTCGCTGTACCCTTGGGTGGATACACACACACGCTTGCAGCCCAGCCTTGGTTCCTTTTGTTCAAGGAAGAGACAGTGGGAGGAATTTGGGGTGCGTTTGCTGCTTGCCCGCGCTCCTTTGCTCTGGAAGCCGTGGCCGGGGGAGAAGGAGGAGGGTGGGGCAGATGGAACCCCATTGCTCAGCCAGAGGGACCCTGTGGGCTAAGTGGGGACAGTGCCATTTTGTCCTTTTGTTAAACCGTTTGGGGGCCTTGATCGGTTTTCAACAGCTGAGTTTTACCCTCCATGTGACGTGCAAGTTGTCAACAAGCAAACGCAGGACCCTGACCCCAGGGAGGGATGAGGGGGAGGGAAAGCAGCCGTCTTCCACCTGTTGGCAGGGCTGGCTGGCCCCTCAGACTTTTCCCAGGAGCTTTTGGGCACTGTGCCCAAGGATTTGGCTTCGGGCATCAGGGTAGCAGGCTGCGGGGGAAGGGCTTTCCAGAACAAGGGGCCACGTGTGCAAAATTAGCTGAGAAAACTCCATCAGCTGCGGGGAAACGCCTGCAGGTGTGAGCACGGCCTCGGCCTCTGCGGGTGGAGGAAGGATGGTGAGGGGCGAGGCCGGCCAGGCAGCAGAGCCCAGGGGGTGAAGGTGAGTGCTGACAACAGAGAGGAGCTGGGCCTTGATTCTGAGGGCACTGGGCTGCCCCGGGTGGGTTCTGAGCCAGGAAGAGACATGGGCCGGTCCAGTGGGCACTGGAGGACTCCCTCTGAGCCCTGCCTGGGCCTGGGTGGAGGGTTGGGGGAAGAGCCTGGGCTGTTTTCTGTGACCCAGTGACTGTTGGGGTGCGGGTATGCTAAGGGATGGGGCGGGGCTTCTTGGTGCACCGTCCTTACAGGAGAGGGGGGCCCTGGGGGCCTGGCCCCCACTTACAGTGCTCCCCAGGATCCCATTTGTATACCTTTTGTCAACATGAGAAACGGCCAAACCTGTGGCAGGTTTTCATGAGCTTATCTGAGCCAAACTGGTGACAGATGCCGGGAGCGAGATCTCACGCTTCCTGGGGAATGTCAGGCTTGCGGCTTGTTTTATAGGATCAAGGAGAAGACGGGAGGAAGGTGTGTGAGAGCGTGGGTGGTAGGTGAAGGAGGCGGGAGCAGGCAGCGTGGGGAGATCTGCGGGACTGGGTGAAAAGCCAAGCGGAGAAACACGTGCTCTCACGGCGATGGGTGCAGTGTGGTTAGTAACGAACGTTACAGCGCAGAGGTGGTCAGGGAACGAGGTACTGATGGGGGGGGGGGGGGGCGGTCTGCGGTCTCCTGCCTGTGGGGAGCCTTTGAGGGGACGAGAGAAGGAAACCACTCGGACAGTCCGAAGGGAGGCTGTCTGGGGCGTAAGGACAGCGGGCAGGGCTCACTTCTGCTGAAGAGGCCTTTGGTGGGGAAGCTGTGGCCTGCGACGCGGCCGCCTGTCCAGGGAGCCATCTGCGCTCAGACCCTCCCGTGGGGTTACCTTGGGTCACCGAGCTGTCCGGCCTGCCCTGTGCTCCCACCCCGAGCGTGTCCGGTTTTTCACATCGCCCCCTTTTCATTCACGTTTCCAAACACACTCGCTCCGTTACACCACCACAGGAGGCCGAGGAGAGCCGAAGATCTCACCGGCTTTAACAGTGATTCATAAAAAAATAAAAATGAAAAGCGATTCATGAATCTGGCAGCGTCCCCACCAGCAACTCGAAGGGCGCCCCGAGGGGCCGAGCAAAGCAGAAAGGTTTTACTGGTATGGGGAGGAGGGTGGGGCCAGGGAGCTATTAACAGAAGGAAAGGAAATATTATTGGGGCTGGGACACCTTTTGGGGGGAGAAGAGACGGGGAAGGGTTTGTATTGTGTGGATTGCCTCTTCTTTCCAGGGTAGAGGGAGGGGAGGGTCACGGGGCAGATGACCTCAGTGGTGTGGGCCAGAAAATTCCAGACTGGTTGATGAAGATTCTGTCCCAGGAGCCGCAGCGGCTGCTCTCAGATCAGGAGTTAGATCCAGGCTTGGTATCGTGGGCTTTTGGCACAAGGGTCGCCATTTTGGGCCTGTGATTTTTTTTCCCTATAACAGTTCGTTTCTTGCTTCAGACATTCCTTTTATGAGAAATAAAAGGTTACAGATTACAGGGCTGTGTACCCCTGGCCCCAAAACCATTCCCTTTTCTTCCCCTGCCTCGAGATGCCACTTGTATCTTTTTTTAAAAAATTTCACTACATTTGTGAATATCCATAAACAATATATAGTATTTTTTGCAAGGGTTACGTTTCTTTTTACTTTTTAATATATTTTATTGATTTTTTACAGAGAGGAAGGGAGAGGGATAGAGAGTTAGAAACATCGATGAGAGAGAAACATCGATCAGCTGCCTCCTGCACACCCCCTACTGGGGATATGCCTGCAACCAAGGCACCTGCCCTTGACCGGAATCGAACCTGGGACCTTTCAGTCCGCAGGCCGACGCTCTATCCACTGAGCCAAACCGGTTTGGGCCACTAAAGTATTGTTTCTACACTTTTCCTAAACAGGAAACCCTACGCATCATTTAGTAACTTGTTCTTTCCTCTCAACATTATGCCCCTAGGACTTGCTCGTGTGATCACACGTAGTGGGTTTAGAATTCAGTGACGGCGAACCTATGACATGCGTGTCAGAGGTGACACGCGAACTCATTTTTTGGGTTGATTTTTCTTTGTTAAATGGCATTTAAATATATAAAATAAATATCAAAAATATAAGTCTTTGCTTTGCTGTGGTTGCAAAGATCAAAACATTTCTCTATGTGACACGGCACCAGAGTGAAGTTAGGGTTTTTCAAAATGCTGACACGCCGAGCTCCAAAGGTTCGCCATCGCTGGCGTCGATCGTTCCTCTGAATTGGTGCGGAGTGGCTCACTGTGGGGACCTAACGCGGGTTAGAAGCCCGCCCCCACAGGTGGACACTAACGCTGCCCCTTCCTTTCTCTCACTTCCTCGAGTGCCGATGGGTTCGCATCTCAGCCTGTAACTTAAGGGCTGGGAAGCAAGCACGTTCCCCAAGGAGCCCTGGCTTTCTCACCCATAAAAACGGGAATAGCGGTGCTTACTTCTAGGGCCGTTGTGAGGACTCGCATGCCGCTGTAGGCGAAGCACTTGGAGTAGAGCCTGCAAGGCAAGTGTTGGATGTGGGTGCAGAGAAGGTGTGGATGGAGCCGTGTCCCCGCCTCTCCCAGGCTGTGCCTCTGGACAAGTCCCTTCCCCGTGGGTAGAGCAAGGCGTTGTGACGAAGGCGGAGGTGACATTTAGTAGACACTCAGCAAAGATGCATTTTTCTCGCCTCACTGCCGTTTCCTCCCCTGCGAGGTCTTTCGGGGCCGGGTGCGGGGACTGAGGCTCAGAGAGGTGGAGACACTTTCTGCAGGTCACACAGCACTTGGAGCGGGAGGGCTTCCTCCAGGCCACGCCCCAGGGCCGGGGCCCTGTGCTCATTGTTGGGGACCCTCAGGGCCAGCCCTTCCTGCTGCAGACAGGCCCCGGGCCTGGCCCTGAGGCTCGGCCACCCACTGCGTTCTTGCTTCCATGTGGAGCTGATACACACAGCCCTCCACAGGCCTCTCAGAAGCGGCCACCAAGCGCTCCTGTAGCGTGGCAGCCGCAGAATCCAAACAGGCTCTTAATAAAAGATCAGAAAGGAGAGGGTGGGGAGGGCGAGGGAGGGGGGAGCTCCCCCCAAACCAGGCGCCCCTCCAGGCTCCCCACTGCTGAGCTTTCCTTTACGGAAGTGATTCGGTTGGCGTTGTATCTTCGCAGCTAAAGGCATTCTCCCCCCAAGTTGTTTCCCTCCAGCAACCGGCCGGGAGCCAAGTGGGGGGTTTAAAATATACAAAAGGAAACAGAGTATGGCGAGGTCTGGGGGAGAAGGGCCAAGAGGCAGCGGGTGCTCTGGGGGTGGCAGAGCGGAGCGGGCACTGAGCCATGTCTGGAGCCGAAAGTGGCTTTGCCCGGGCCCACGGCGTCCCCAGGGGTCTGAACGGCAGCCCTGCGTCAGCTCCTTGCCACGAAACCCCAAAAGGTGCAGCTGGGGGCCCCCGGAGACCACCTGATCCCTGGTCTCCGATTTCTGTTTTAGGCAAAGAAGCTGTTCTCTGGATCATCCGGCTGAGGAACCCCAATATGCACAGCAGGTAAGAGAGTGTCGGGGTGGGAGTGGGGGCCTGGAATCCTGGCCGAGGAGGGGGCGAGCTATGGGGGTCTCTACCTTATCGCCCCCACCCATGGGAGACTTTAGCATCTGCGTCCACTTTCGGTGCCCGATGGGCTGAAAAGACAAACCAGTCCCCTCAGGCACAGAGGGAGGAACTGTTGCTGTAAGTAGTCATGTTAGCTGACTACTGTGTTTACACTTTAAACAGGCCAGGGGCAGGGATATGACTTCACATGGCTGATGGCAATCCCCCAAACCCCCTGATAAGGTCTGATCATTCCCTGCTTTGCAAATGAGGAAATGGAAGCTCAGAGAGGTATAGTCACTCCCCAAAGTCACCCAGCCGGTGCGTGCGTGGTGAAGCCAGACGCAAGAGCTCAATGTGGTTGATTCTAGAACCTGGGCCATTGACCGCTATGTGGCCCAGGTTGTTGAAAGTCAAGCTGAGCTGCTCGAAGAGGTGGCCTGGCACGGAGGGGAGCTCCCAGCTGTGCAGGGCTGGGGCTCTGAGTCCAACATGTGCGCTCGTCCAGGCCCTTTGGTTAGGGAGGGAGGGTGAGTGGCCAGTGAGCACAGCACGGGAGGAAGAGGAGAGGGGCCTTGAGGTCGCACTGGAGAACTTGGAACTAGGGAGCTACAGCAGATGCTTGAGCAGGAGAGTCAAGTCCGAGCCGTGCCTGCACGCCAGTGTTGGGGCAGTACGCTCCGAGCAGTTTTGTTAATGATAACCACCACAGCGCCAGAAACTGCGCTGAGCACTTTGTAGGCATGATCTTAACGGTCACAAAAACTCCAGGAGAGAGGAGCTGTGATCACCCCATTTTACAGATGAGGCCACTGAGGCCCAGAGAAGTGACGTGGTTTGCTCACCTGGGGAGCGTGGCACAACGGACATTTGGACTCAGGACTGGCTGATTCCAAAGCCCGCGTTCCTGTATCCGTTAGGTGTGGCCACCGCAATGCTGAGTAACAGATAATCACAAAACCTCGGCGCCGTAGAACAAGTGTTGAGCTAACTCACCCGTCCAATGTGTGTTGGCTGAGCCAGGCTGGTCTCAGCTGGGCCGCTCTGTTCTGCTTCCTGTCTCTCATCCTTTGGGGGTCAGTGGGCTGCCTCGGACATGGTCCTCTCCCGGAGATGTCAGGGAGAAGGCAAGCAGCGACACCCGAAGCTTCTGGGGGCGAAGGTTCAGAACCAGCACAGAGCCATTCCCGCCTCGTTCTGGTGACTGAAGCAAGTCACCGGGCCAAGCCCAACATCAGAGGGTGGGGAACTACACTCCGTCCCTTTCACAGGAGAGACTGCCAGGTCACTTGGTGCGAGTGGGAATGCCAGCGCTGGGTTCTACGACAGCGCCTGTGACTTATGAAAACTATATCCGCACCTCTTTCCAAGGGTGGAGCCCTGGAGCGTGGGCTGGGCTTCTTGACTCCCTGCTGATGAGCAGAAGATGGGTGTGACAGCTGGGACCCCGTCCTTGCTCTCTTGAGGACCATCCCTCTGGGGGAATCCAGCCGCCACGTTGTCAGGACACTCAAGCAGCCTGTGGAGACACCCACGTGGTGAGGACCGGGGGACTCCCGCCAGCCACTGTGCGAAGGACCCTTTTTGGAGGCAGGTCCCCGGCCTCAGTTGAGCCTTCAGATGACCGTAGCCTGCTGACATCCAGATGGCAACGCCGTGAGAGACCCCGAGTTAGAACCACCCAGCCAAGGAGCTCCTGAATTCCTGACCCACGGAAGCTGGGAGACAACAAGTGTTTCTTGTTCTAGCCGCCCAGTCCTGGGACAGTTCGCTCTGCGGTGACAGCCCACTCTCTGCCGCCCCTTCCGAGGCTGGGACGGAAGACGTAGTCTCTGCTCCCGGGAGAACCAAATAAGTCCCGGCAATTTACGGAGATTAGGGACCAAAAATACTCATGATAAACTGGTCATTGAGAAACATCTGCTCTCGAGCTGCCCAAATTGGGCCGTCCTCAAAGGGAATGAAAACGCGTCCGAGGATGGGGGCGGCTGAGGGGGGGCTGATGCCACCCCCTGGGCAGACGCAGCTTGTTATTCGGGGCCCTCCGCGCGGCTGGGGTGAGGGCAGGAATCTGAACCAAGGTCTGGTGGGGTTTACGGAAAGGAGCTGCCTGTAGCAAGGCACTGAGGGCTCTGTCTAGGGGCAAGGGAGGTCCCCACCCTTACCACACTCCTACTGTGTGCCAGGTACCCCTACTGTGTGCCAGGTGCCAGGTAGGCACTTAGCACCCCGCCTCTGAGGACCGAGGACTGGTGTGTTGGCAGACTTTGGCGGTATGAGGACTAAGGGCTGAGAGGCAGTGTGGAGTAGTCGTTAGGAGCCCACGGGCAGACCTGGGTTTGAACGTTGGCGATGACGCCTGTTCGCTCTGAGGCTTATAGGTGGCCAGTGGCTTCTACACTCTGAGCCAGTTTGCCCACCTGTAAAGTGGGCATCATAAATAGCAGAGCTGCCCTGGCCGGTTTGGCTCAGTGGATAGAGCGACAGCCTGCGGACGGAAGGGTCCCAGGTTCGATTCCGGTCAAGGGCACGACATACCTTGGTTGCAGGCTCCTCCCCAGCCCGGGGCTTGGTCAGGGCGTGTGCAGGAGGCAACCCATCGACGTGTTTCTCGCACATCGATATCTCTCTCTGTCTTTTCCTCTCTCTTCCATTCTCTCTAAAAATCAATGGGAAACTATCCTCGGGTGAGGATTTAAAAAATAAATAAATCAACAGCAGGGCCTGCCCGACCTGTGGCTGCGCTCTGCCCAACTTCGCTTTGCGCCCCAAAGTGCAGACTTTGGAGTCAGGAGCCTGGCATGTGAGCCCCAAATCCTGACTCAGCCTCAGCTCCCCGCTCTGTGAGCCGTAGGCAATAGTAGCGACCTCCTCGGGCAGGAAAAGGGCTCCATATGATTATGGTTGGCGAACGTGCAAGTCCTCGCTGGGCACAAACCAGGGCCCCTCCAGCGGGCCCTGTGTAGCCCGATCCTCTAGGATCCCAGCCGGCGGCTCCCGCCCCTGCCTGACCCAGTTTTTCATCCAAATTTGGCCCCTGGCCCAGGCCCTGGCCTATTTTCGGTCCACCTCTTTCTGTTGCAGGAAAAAGAGACCCACGCACATTTACCTTAAAACAGGGGGTGTATTGTGGGGAGGTGTGGGGACAGGAATGTCGGGGGGCGGAGACAGGAAAACCCTTGGGACTGGGTCTGCTTCCATGTGGACTCTCTTTTCTTTGCTCCTTAAGAAGGAATCCTTCCACCTGTCTTGGCGGGGAGGCCCCCTGCCCAGGCCTGGACAGTCACAAGCCGGGGAACGCGTGGCGACTCTCGTTGTTGAAAGCTGAGACTTGCGGGGAAGAAATGCAGGTTTGGGCTGATCAGCCGAATTCAGGTTTTAACAGGACCCTCAGGGCTGTTGTGAGAAAGGAAGTGAGCAGGGATGGGGGAGCGGAGGGGTGTAGGCAGTGACCCTCACTTCTCATCCAAACCAGGACACTTTGAGGTGGACAGGGCGCAGGGACAGGGGACACACACCGAGACCGCGCCGGCGAGCCAGGCCCTGTGCTCGCCCGAGGAGCGCGGAGGCGTCTGGAAGGAAGGGGGTGAGGCCGGCGGGTGCCCAGCCTGGAAGGGTGCCACACTGTGTGCTCAGAGCACCACGCAGGCCAGGAGCCCCCTTTCCTCCGGCTCTTCATCGCTGGTGACTGACTCGTCCCCTCGTCTTCCTGCCTGACTCCTCACCCCGCCCCTGGGCAGTGATATCACCTCTCAGCTCTTAGCAGTCTTTAGAAATGGTCTTTAATGTATTGATTTGAGAGAGAGAGATTGAAACAATAACATGCCGTTCCACTCATGTATGGATTCATCCGTTACTTCTTACATGTGCCCTGACCACGGTTTGAACCTATACCGTGGCTCACCCCACTGAGCTACCCAGCGGGGCCCCTTAGCCATCTTGAAATAACTCTTCTCCGCTCCCCAGGAAGGCCCCTCCCTGACCCTGGTGGTTCTCATTCCCCTTATTTACCACCATTCCCTTCTCTATGTAGCAACAGTGCCCCCAGTTTTGCTAAGGTGGGACACCCCTCCCCCATCCTGTCATTCTCTGGGCTTTCAAGGAAGCTGACTCCACCCCCTGGATACAGTGGTAGAACATGTGGCCTAAGCTAAGCCAACCAGCACACCCCATCTCCTTGGTCCCTGATTGATCTAGACAGTGGCCAATCAGTTGTTGCATGGCTTGTGGTCCTGAGAACAGCCTGGGGCCCCTTTTTGGGGGCCCCCTGAAGGGGTGAAGGATGGCATGCAGAGCTTCCAACTCCATTTTTGATGAAGGATCTACACATGGAGCCAACCCCAAGGAAGTAAAGCTGAGAAGTGCGGAGACAGAAACTGGATCCTGGGGACATCATTCAAGCGCCTAGATCAAGCCACACCTGAAGGCCTGCCCCTGGACCATTCAAACACAGGAGCCAATAAATCCTCCTTTCTCTGCTGCCTGCAATGGACAGAGTCCACGTGCAGGTTTGGTTCCAGGGCCAGGAGGATGCTCAAACCAACGGTAAAGGGTAAACGAGTCACGCAGTTGCTGGTACAAGTTCCCAGCCTCACTGAAAGCTCTTCGTCTCTGTCTTCCTACCCACTGCCCCGCGTTTCCTAACAGAATCCACTCCCGGCAGCTGTTCAGGGCTGTTTCCGGAGCCGCAGGGTTCCACCTGACCTCGCTCGGAGGGTCTTCATGGCCTGGGTGTGACCTCCCGGGACTCAATGGTCCCCCATCATCCTCGGCTCACGGTCCCCACGCCCAAGGCGTCCCCAAGGCTCCGTGCTTTTCCTGCGCTGCCCGCCCCCCTCCCCCTGAGATCCAGCCGTCCTGGCAGCTCCGCGGGTTCTCGGCTTTTCCCACATCGAGGTCTTTGCCGATCACGATTCCTCTGCCTGGAATTCCCTCTTGTGTTTCTTCACCTCGTTATCGTCTATTCATCTCTGAGCCTCAGCTGAAATGTCGCTTTCCCAGGGAGTCCTCTGTAGCCTTTCATCTGGGTCAGGCCGGCCGTGTTCCGTTCCCATGGCGCCCTGCGCCTTTCCTCTCGTAACTGGAACCCCGTGCTTAGCTGCTCCCCAGGGTCTGTTGTTGTCAGCCTCGTCCAAGGTCGGTTCCCAAAATCATCTGGATGCATGAGTTCCGCGGGAAGCGAGCCCATCAGCGAGGGGAGCAGAGGCGCAGAGAGGGGCGGCACTCGCCCAGGGCCACACAGCAAGCCTGTGGCAGTGAGGACACTTGAGGCACAACTGTGGTCGATGCTCTTAAGGATCCCGGGGGTGGCCGCCCCTCCCTTTGTCTGCTAGTGACGTCTCTGTTTATGTCCTCAAAGACCTTTGGAGAGAGTGTGTGGCTGCCAGCCATGTGCTGATGGCCATGCAAAGCCAGGCTGGTGGCTGGTGGCTGGTGGCTGGCGACTGGCGACTCCCTGGGAGGCAGGTTATGAGCCTGGTGGGAGACGGGGCCGTCATGGGTCCTGGCAGAGGCAAGCTGGGTTAATATTTATCTCCTGCCCAGAGACTGGAGTCATCAGACCAAGGTCAGGTGCAAGGAGGGTGACTGTGGGGGGGGACCCCGGGTGCCTGGGCCCTGGTGTGGCGAGGCGACGAGGCCCAGAGCCAACAGAGGCAGAAGACCCTGGTTTGCAGTGATTTCTCCTCCTGATGCTCTGCCATGACCCGTGGACGTGAAGTGAGGTCCTACCGAGCTGTGTCCCCGCCAGTGGTGACCTGGGGCCAGTCACCTCTCCGCTCTCCGTCTCCACTGGCCGTTCTGTGGAACGGAGATATTAATAGGCACAGCCTCATCAGGTGGACATGAGCGCTAACTGAGAAAGTAGCCGCCTGCTGGCAGCAACGCCGGACCCGGAAGAGGCTCACACTGCCCCCCTGGGCAGTGGCTACAGGTGCTCACCCAGAAAGCAGTTCTAGTGCTTCTTGCCTTGCTGGCTTTGTTAGCGTCTGAAACCCCCTCTGGCCTGTGAGCTCCGTGAGGGGAGGTTCTGACTGGGCTTGTTCACCAATGAATGTGTGGTGGGGTGCCCGGCACGTAAAAGGCACTCACCCCATGCTGAGCGGGTGGGCGCATGGATAGACGGATGAATGGGTGAATGGGAAGGTGGGAGGGTGGGTGGATGGGTGGATAGATGGGCGGAGGAGTAAACAGTGGATGCCTAGAGTGGACAGCCACAACTAGAGGAGTGGACGGCCACAGCAGTGAGGGTGGGTAGATGGCCCTGGCTGGTGTGTCTCAATGGTTGGAGCGTCGGCCCATACACCAAAGGGTTATGGGTTTGATTACCGGTCGAGGGCACGTACCTGGGTTGCAGATCTGATCCCCACCCCTGGGTTGGGATGTGTGTGGGAGGCAACCAGTCCATGTGTCTCTTTCACATCCATGTGTCTCTCCCCTCCCTGTCTCTCTCCCTCCTCCCTCCCACTCTCTCTAAAAATCAATGGAAAAAATATCCTCAGGTGAGGATTAACCGAAAACAAGAAGGGTGGGTAGATGGATGAGTGGGTGGGCGGATGCTATCGACGGATGGTTCGTAGGACGAATGTGAGCGTTGGTTTCTGAAGACCTATGACCTTTCTGCTCACGGCGGAGCCCTCTTCCCTCCCTCACCTCCGCGTCCACAGCACAGGTTCCCGTGCGTGTTCGGGGCAATAGGCTAAGCACACAGCACCCTCCCTGTGGAGACTGCTGTCAGTTTCCACGCTGCGGGGGTCAGAATATCGAACGGCGAAGAGAAGCCTTTTCTCTCTCCAGGAAGGAGTGGGCCCCGTCTGCGGGCGGTGGACGGGGGTGTTTGTTTGGTTTAACAGCTATTTGACTCAGACCTCCTGCCAGCAGGCGCGGTGACCTTTCCTCCGAGCTCCAGGCCCCTCGCCAAGCTGGGGAGGGCCACTCCCTCGCTCATGAGCCTGTCAGTGCAGCCACGTCTCTGAGATGCAGTTCGCACTGGCCTCCGTGGTTCAGATGCGTGCCTCGCAGATCTCTGCAGGAATAAGAGCTGCGAGGTGGGGGTGAGGCGGGAACAGGAGCGGGAGATGCAAAATGCCGGCCAAGCACATCGTGTGACGTTACCTCCTTGGGGTTGACTATTATACTAATACCCCCCTCCCACCCCAAAAGGTCCCGACGCTCTGGGTCCCCCCTCTTTTGCAAACGAGCTTTCGTTGCTCTTCCAAACAAGCCGTGGAGTCTATCCCTTCACCCTCCTGAATCGGCAACTTGCTCTGTGGCCCGGGGGTACTCGGGGCCTGTGAGGCTAGGTCTACGGGGCACTGCACTTGCTCCTGCCCCCCTGAGAACTGTGGGAGCACGAGGCTGTGCGGAAGCCCAGTCCCGCCTGCTCGTGGGTGAAAGACCACGTGGGGGACATCAGAGGTGGCCCATTAGCTGGACGGCATCCACTGCCAGACGCGAGTGGGGCCACCCACGGTACTAATACCAGAAAGGAACACGTCAGTCGTTTCAGGGAGTGGTCCATTCTCTGAAACGTGTCTCAGAGAGGAGCGGAGAGTGCGAGGTGCTATTCTGGATCCCGTGGGCGGGGAGCCCTCTCTCAGGAGAGGCTCAACCGCAGACCCGGCTGTGGGGGTCTTAGTTGCGTATTATCCACCGTCCCCTTCTGCCAGAGTAACAGCCACACTCCACCGCTGGGATCGGCGGTGTCCCTGGCTACACAAGCACGTCTCCTGGCCTTCCTTGCAGACAGGAGCGGACAATGAGATGTAAGTGAAAGTTGTTAGATAGAGCTTCCAGGAAGCGTCCTTAAAACAAGCAAACGTGATGTGTCGCTCGCAGAAGATGCTGATTTCACTCCTCTCGAACCTGTGAGACGCACGAAGGATCCGGGGGTCTGCATGTCCTCAGACCTTTGCCCGGGCTGGTCCTCAGCTGGTAATCCTCTTCCCCGGCTCCTTGCACGACTGGCTCTTCCTCAGCCTTCGGATCGCGGGTTCAACGTCATCCCTTCAAGAAACGAAACCGCGCCCACACAACAGCTCTGCATGGATGGTCTCAGCAGCATTGTTCGCAGTCACCAGAAAGTGGCAACAACTCAAATGCCCACCAACCGATGAATGAGGAGACAAAATGCGCTGTAACCATACAATGGGATATCCATTGGCGATTAAAAGGATGACATACAATGCGGACGAGCCTTGAAAACATTGTGCTAAGTGAAAGAGCCGTTCGTAGGAGCTCATGTATGATCTCGTTCATAATAAATGCCCAGGCTAGACAAACCCGAAGAGACAGACAGAATCGGTTAGTGACTGCCAGTGGGGAAGGGGAAGGGAGGAATGGGAAGTGGCTTCCCTTGGTGGTGGTGGTGGGGGGAGGTGGTGAGGGTGAGGACATGTGCCAAAATTGGACTGTGATGACGATCGCACAACTTTGCAAATACATTAAAAACCCCAGAACTGTGTACTTTAACCGGGTGAGTGCTGTGGTATGTGAATTTCATCTCCGTAAATGGGTTTCACGAAAAGGCACCTCCTCAAAGAAGCCCTCCGGGATTCCTCTCTCGGGAGGTGGTGCCCCTGCTGGTTTTTGAAACTCCTCCCCTGCTTGACTCAGTCCCTCATCCCACGGGCCCCCACCCGGGCCTGTTCTGGTCTGTTTATGTGTGTGAGCAGGCTCCCTGAGAGCAGGGGCCGCCGTGTCTGCCCCGTCAGAGCTGTGTCCCCGCACTTAGCACAGGGCTGGTTGTTGATTGTATATTTGTCGGTCGACCGAAGGAATCTTGGCTCCCCCGAGCTGGAAAGGAACCCAGTGCTCATCGGATCCTCCTTGTTTACAGATGTGGAGGCTAAACGCTGGGTGCGGTGGGGGGCTCTCTCAACACCCCAGCTTTCCATGACTGTGTTAAGTTCCACCCGCTCTCACCCCAAAGCTGTCTTCCAACGATTTGGAAGTCCAGCCAACGCCAGCCCCAGTGGAGTGGACAGACTTTCTCGACTTAGCGGTTAAATGACAAAGATAAATGAGGTTTGAGCTAATAGACGCACAGGCCCTTTTATGGCCATAGGTGGCGTGTGTCCCTGTCTATAAGTGTCCCCCGTGTCACCGCAAGGTCCCGCTGTTGCCAAGCTGCTGTCAGAGGCAGCGGGGAACGGGGGCCTCCCCACCCCGGGCCCTGCGTGCGGCTGGGTGAGGGGCACGGCGGCAGGCCAGACCCCATCGTGGCAAATTGCTCCTCGGCGAGCCGGCTGGCTCCCAGCCCGTGGGGCGGCAGGGTCCTCTGTGCCTTGAAGCAATTAATTAAGCCACATGGCGAGGCAGCCCAGCAAGATTTACGCAGAGTCAGCGACAGATGGCCCTGAGCGGAAGGCAGAGATGTGCGCGGAGATGGCGAAACGCCGGCTCCCAGACCGCAAGGGATGGTGGTGTGTGTGTGTGTGTGTGTGGTGTGTATGTGTGTGCATGTGTGTGTATGAGTGTGTAAGTGTGGTGTGTGTGTGGTGTATGTGTGTGCATGTGTGAGTGTGTGTGTATGTGTGTGGTGTGTGTATGTGTGTGTGGGGGTGGGGTGTGTGTGGTGTCTGTATGTGTGTGCACATGCGTGGTGAGTGTATGTGTGTATGTGTGTGCATGCGTGTGTATGAGTGTGTATGTGTGTGGTGTGTGTATGTGTGTGTGGTGTGTGTGGTGTGTGCATGCGTGTGCATGTGTGTGTATGGTGTGTATGTGTGTGCATGTGTGTGGTGAGTGTATGTGTGTGTGTGTGTGCGGTGAGTGTATGTGTGTATGTGTGTGTGTGTGTGGTGAGTGTATGTGTGTATGTGTGTGGGGGTGTGTGGTGTGTGTGTGTGTGTGTGTGTATGTGTGTGCTGTGTGGTGTGTGTGGTGAGTGTATGTGTGTATGTGTATGGGGGTGTGTGTCCGGGGGACGAGGCGGGACGGCACTTGGCTGGGGTGTGAGTTCTGCCATGTTTTTGGGACGGCCCACCAGAGAGCAGATACTGCTTCCCCTGGGAATTCTTCACGTACCCGCCTCCCAGCGGAGGGGAAGGACTGGGTGCTGGCTTCCAGGAAGCCTGTGTGGGCGGAGGGAGCGATGCCAAGGGAGAGACAGGAAAGGGTGAGAAGATCCTGGCGAGGATGGCGCTGCTTCTCCACGGCCCCCTTCCGCCTGCAGCACTCCTGGTCTCCTGCATCCTCCTCTGATGAGGGATCCACCCCCGCAGACTCCCCATCCAGACTCATCCTCTCTCCCTCCCCCCGCGCCGACTCTGGCCTCGCCTCCACCGGCATCCCAAGTCCTCCTAGAATGCAGACCTGACCAGCTCGGCCCCCTCTCCCCGCTCCCCCCTCCGCTTAATACCCTCCCAGCCTCATGCCTGGGCCTGAGGATGAAGTTGAATTTCTCTGCAGGGCACCCAAGTCCCTCTGCGATCCCCAGCTCCTAGGTTCCTCGCTCACCATTCCTGGCTCCCACCTGCACCGTACCCGCTGTCTTCTGTACCCGACATCCTGTTTCACGCCGCCATGCCTTTGCAGCTGCCGTTCCCTCTCCTGGAATGCCTTCCCTCGCCTCGCTGGCCTGAAAAGGATCCTCATTCATCCCAGCTCACATGCCCCTTCTTCCGTGGCCCCTTCTCGGTGGACCTGAGGAGTCACTCGTGTTCTTCTTTGGGCCTCTTATCACGTGGTGCTTCTCACTTGGTTTGTACACGTGTGCCTCTCCCACCGGACTTGAGGGAGGGTCTCTGCTTATATCTCCTTATTGCCGAGCACGATGCATGCCTGGCGGATAGTAGGCCCCTTAGGCTCCTCCTCGATGGTGGGCCTTGCATAATAAATACTTGCGCGCTGGAAAGATAAAAGAGCAGCTCTGGTTCTAACTCTGGGGCCACGGATGGCAGTCAAATGCGGAAGCTGATGGACTTTCTTCCTTGATGTTGGCTGTGGGCTGATTACATGAATGATTCCGTCCGTGGCCTTTCCGTATCCTCACCCCTTGTAATAAGAGTTTGAAGGCCCTCCCAGCAAGTGGTGGCCTCTGTTTTCCCACTCCTTGAATCTGGGCCACCCTTGTGACTTGCTTTGGCCAGTAGGATGCAGCAAAAGTGATGGTGCACAGGATCCGACCCCAGGCTTCCTCTCATTCTCTTCGAAGCCTGACCAGATGCCATGTGACTAAGCCCACGCCAGGCTGCTGGACAGTGAGCAACATGTGGGGCAGAGACAGTCTGTCCTGGTCCCATTCCAGACCAGCCAAATCCGGCCAACCTGCTGCCCGGGTGCAGGCAATCACAGATAAACAGACCATTGGGCAGACCCGCAGGCTTGGAGCTGAATACATCCTGTTGTTCTGAGACATTGATTTTCGGGGGGATGTTTTGTTACACAGCTATAACTAACTGATACATTTGTCAACACGAGCAGGGACACATCATGTTGTTATTAGTAAACTGTGAAGCTTGCTGGAAACGTTCAGAAGGACACAGTGGTGCGAAGGCTTTTACTTTTCTTGCTGATAAAATGGGAAGGGGGGAGAGAGAGAGAGAGAGAGAGAGAGAGAGAGAGAGAGAGAGAGAGAGAGAGAGATTGAGAGATTATGCAGGCTTTATCGATCTTGCCCATCCAACCAAATTATGTGTGTCTGCGTTAGCTAGAACTCAAAATATCCAGTGTTTCTCAAACTGTGTTAAAAACTGGGAGCAAATCCATGGCCCCCGGTAGTAGGACGGGTCATAAAATTGGGGAGTTTTCGTACAAAACAAACAGTACACAAGCATAAAACCAAACAAGGCAAGTGCTTCACGTACAACGTACACGAGCCTCGCAAACATTTCCCTGGCTGCTTTTACGCGGCTTCCTTCGTCCCTCGTTTTCAGTGATCTAATGAGGGTGTGTCTCTGGTTTGCTCAGCTTCGGGAATCTGCGCGTTCCTGTGTTTGGACAAATTTGGGAAGATTTCAGCCATTATTTCTGTGAGTGTGTTTTCAGCTGGCCCTCTCGCTCCGCTCCTGCAGGATCTGGTCACATGAGTGTTAGAGGTTTTGCTATCGTCCCGTCGGTATCGGTCCCAGAGGCTCGGCGCGTTCTTTTTCCGGTCTACCGTCTCTCTGCTGTCCTCTACCGTCTCTCTGCTGTCCTCTACCGTCTCTCTGCTGTCCTCTACCGTGTCTCTGCTGTCCTCTACCGTCTCTCTGCTGTCCTCTACCGTCTCTCTGCTGTCCGGATGCGGTCATTTCTATCGCGCTGCACTCCAGTCCGCCGATTCTCCCCTCTCTCTCCTCCGTTCTGCGGGTAGGGGGTCCACGGGGCCTTTTATTTCAGTCTGTTTCTTAGTGCTCGGCTCCCACCTGTTTCCTTTTCCCAGCTCCTGTCTCTCTGCGGAGCCTGTCTGTTTGTCACTCAGCTCAAGTGCGTTTGTCGTTGCTCACGGAAGCGTCGTTATCGTGGTTTCTCTGAAGCCCCTGTGAGATCTTCCAGCATCTCTGCCCTCGTGGCGCTGACACCCATTCACTGTCTTTTCATTCGGCTGGAGATCGGTCTGGTTCTCGCGCTGACGAGTGTTTTGTGATGGGAATCCGGGCCTTTTTTGCGGTGTATTTCGAGACTGCGTCCTATTGAAAGCTTCGGTTTCAGCGCGCTGCCTCTGTCACTGTTCTGGCGGGACCGGTGGTAGGACTGTCAGCAGGTCACCGCCCGAAGGAGACAGAAGGCTCGATGTCCCACCACTGACGCCCAAAGGGGTGGGGTGCTTATGACGACGGGGTGGGCAGTTCCCGCTCCCCACACGGCCTCCACTGACCCTGAGGCGGGGTGGCCTCCTCACCACTGGGCAACGGTGGAATTTCCGATTCTTCCTCTAACATCACTCCAGTGGGGAGTGGGAGGGACTCCGCCTTAGCAACCAACTGGAGGTGGAAATCCAGCAGCGGCTCCTCGCTGAGTGGTGGGGATGAAGTCCCTGACACCATCCCAGCAGGAGTACGGAGGTGCCTGCCTCGCTGCAGCTTCATGAGGGCAGAGGGAACAGCATGTGCAAAGGCACAGAGGCATGAGGCCCCATCCTCTGGGTCAGTATAACTGCCCATAAAAGGGGCATGTCAGGTACCATCAGTCTAGTCATTCCATTTTATAGCTGCAGAAACGGAGGCACAGAGAAGGGAAGTCAGTTACCCGAGGACGCACAGGAGACCTCATGGAGATGCCCTACTCCCCACCTCCCTGCGGAAGAACCACCCGGGCGCTTATTATCAACTCCCAAGGTCCTAGGCTTAGGCCCAGTAGGCTGACTCATCAGGACAAGCCTCCAAGATGAGAGTCATTATCGTGTCCATTTATATATGAGGCAGCTGAAGCACAGAGAGGTTAAGTAACTTGCCTTAGGCTGCACAGCAGGGGAGTGGTAGCGCTGGGATTCAAACCCAGCCAGAAGCCCCATAGCCCACGTTGTTAACCTCGGCACTGCGCTCCCCATCTTACCAACTCATGGGACTTCCAAGGCCTGTTGTCCTCGTTATGCAGTAAGGTCACAGAAGCACAGAGAAGTTAAGTAATGCCCTTATAATGCACAGCAAGTCTGGGATCCAAACCTGGGTTGACTACATTGACAAATAAAAGGTGCATTGAGCCCAGCCGGCGAGGCTCAGTGGTTGAGTGTCAACCTATGAACCAGGAGGTCACGGTTTAATTCCTGCTCAGGGCACATGCTCGGGTTTTGGGCTCAATCCCCAGTGTAGGGTGTGCGGGAGGCAGCCGATCCATAATTCTCATCATTGATGTTTCTCTCTCTCTCTCTCTCTCTCTCTCTCTCTCTCTTCCTTACTCTCTGAAATCAATAAAAACATATTGAAAAAGAAAAAGAAAAGAAAAGATTCATCAAAACAAAAAAGGACAGAGAGCATGACCATTACTGGGGGTCGGAGGGGAGAAGAAGCCCTTCCAATTCCTCCCATACAACCAGAGAAATCCCTCCTCCAGGCCCGGCATGGCCCTGGGTTCTGGCATGCAAATACCTGTGCCCTTTCTCACTCTCCTCCTGTCCCTCCACTAATCACCACTGGGTTCTGCTCTCCTTGAAAGCAACAGGTCATCTTGGCAATCAGCAATGCTGCCAGCTGGACTCCGTTCAAGTTCACTTGCGTCTCCCTGACCGGGCAGAACCCATCCATCCGTGTTGAAACACTCCACCGATAACAGCCGAGGGGATGAGGCCAGCACCGGAAGATAGATTGCTAACAGATTGGCTGGCCTGGCCTCCAGCTTGGAGAATATATGAGCAATGACGTAAAACAAATGAAACCTTGGCGGGGTCATTTCCCATCCACCCGGGGGCCTTGCCCTTCCACCAAGGGTCCTTGGGGCTGTTACTTAACAACCCGCAGGTCAAAAAACAAAACAAAACAAAAACAGACCTGATATCTCTCCTGAAAGCGCCATTTCTGTAACAGCAGGAACCCCACCCGGAGCTGCGCGGGCTGCGGGCTGTGCCGTCTCTTTTGTGTCTTTGCAGCTTTATTGAGGTAGAACTGACAAGTAAAATTGCAAGATATTTAAAGTGTACATCATGATGATCTGACATAGGTACACATTGTGAAAGATTCCGCCCGCCTAGTAAATGAACACATCCATCACCTCACACATCTAGACAGACAGAGAGACGATGGAGATATATTTGGTGAGAACGTTGAAGTTCTCTTAGCAACTGTCAATGGCACAAGGCGTGTTATCGACTACAATCACGATGCTTCACATCGGATCCTCAGACCTTATCCATCTCACAACTGAAACGTGGTGCCTTTTACCAGCCGCTCCCTCCGTACCCCACCGTCCCCACAGCCTTGGCGTGTCCGGATGATGCTCTAACAAACTGAGCTACCTGGCCAGGGCCGGAAATGTAATTTTTAAAGACGTTGACTCTACCCCCAATGCCTGGTAGTCATGTAATTTAGGGGATAGTGACTCTATTCCCAGCTCCAGAGGTAAGCCCCTCCCCCCAACTGGCCTACACCAATCACTAGTCTCTAGCATGATGGTCACCAGGGAGCGGGAGGGTGGGGAAAAGGGAGATGATGGTCAAATGGTACAAACTTTCAATCATAAGGTGACCAAGTTCCAGGAATCTAAGGGACAGCATGGAGACTACAGTAAACCAGACCGTGTTTTATTCTTTAATGTTCTCACCGTAACAACAAAACGGTAATTATGTGAGGTGAAGAGTGTGTTAGCTAATCTTATTGTGGTCAACGTTTCACAATATATACGTATATCAAACCATCACATTGGACACCCTCAATTTACACAATGTTATATGCCAATTGTATCTCCATAAAGTTGGGAAGAAAGAAGGAAGGAAGGAAGGAAGGAAGGAAGGAAGGAAGGAAGGAAGGAAGGAAGGAAGGAAGGAAATTCTGTCACACATGATTATTTCAGAGATGGGTCCCCAACCCTCCATTAAATGAATGAGAACATGGCAGTTCTCTTGGCCATGATGATTGGTTGGGATGTGGGCCTGCAACCCAGGTTAGTTTAATCAGAGTGAAACTCAGAATTTTGGTGTTTAAGATCAAGAACCCCCTCTTTTCCTCGAGAAGATGTGATGTATGGAGCAGTGCCAGCCCTTCGGTCACTGTGATAAAAGTGAGTCTGAAAACTAAACCATCGTGTGGAAAGAGGCAGAGTCAAGACAACTGCAGAGAAACGGAGCCAGCACCCTGATCAAGCTGTTCCTGAAGCTCGCCTTGACCAATTTTCATTCATAGGAATCCACACATTCTTTTTATGCTCCACATCCTTCAGCGCTGGGTTCTGTTTCTTGCCGTGGGAAGCATCCTGACTGATGCATCGATCATCACGCTTACAGTTTAAGGATGAACAGGCCCTAACGGAGACCCGCGTCCTCACTGTGAGCCCACCATAAAGCCACCCCAGCACCTAGGTTCAGTCTTAACCTTACAAAACAAACCAGCCAAGGCTAACTGCGCACTCTGTGAATGACAAGTGAGCATTTTACTGGAATTGCCATGGGAACCCTGGGGAGGAAATTTCCGTGGCTTAAAAAAAAAAAAAAATCAAAATCGTAAGATTATTCATCACTCATCCCCGTAGGACCTCTGTGCTGACACTCATCTCATCTTTCTTCTTCCTCCTCTCCCTGGCATCTTTTTAGTAATTCCACTCTCATCCTGCAGAGTGATGTTCTGTACTCTGCAAAAACAAAACAAACACATAAAACAAGAAAAATAAAAAACAGCCACCATCTGTCCCTCCATTTGTTTCCAACCCCAGCCCAAGGAACTCGCGGATGTGTCTGCCTGACAAAACCAAGGCTCTTCCTAAAGGGTGATTCAGCGGCTGGGAAACCGTTCTTCTCCCATATTGTCTGCTGTGATCTAGAAAGACACCAGCGAGGCTCTGAGACTCTCGGCTGAATGCGCAGCCACTCCCGCAAGAAAGAGGACAAATCCTTACCAGCTTCAGTGAAACTTGAGCCATACTAGGTTCCAGCCCCTTCCCTGGGGCAGTTTGGAGGAGAGAGACCACAGACTTACCTCCTGAGGGAGGCCAGAATAACGATCGAGAGGTGATACCTTTCCAACCTGTGTCCCTAGAGCCCCAGCCAGTGAAAAATGACCCTTCTGCTGGCCGGAGCCTGAAATCAGAGTCCCAGAGCTGACGCGTGTGCATAGATCTGTGGGCACGAGTGCGGCTGCGCTTCTGATGAAATCCCGACACATCTACGAACGGCCTGCTGAGGAGGCTCCGCTGCACGTCTTTCTCGGAGTGGCTGGAGCGAAGATGAGCACGTTGCTGAGAAAACTGGAAATTGAGATATGGATCAGGGATAAATGTTACAGCCAGGTGCGAGGTGGGAGACCATGTTGTTCCCCACCCACAGACCATTCTAAGTTTCTGGAAAAGAATCACAAAGAACCAAAACCCTTGCTTGGAAAATGATGGTGTACATTACAGGGCTGAATTGTAACCAAAATGATCAGTGGGGATTCTGGGTAATTAATACAGGAGTTTTACAGCCACAATGACAAGCTGAGAAACCCATCCTTTCCTCCCTCCCAGCTTCTTCTCCCTGTCCCTCAGTCTTCCCTTATTGGCTTTTTCTTTTAAATCCTTACCCGAGGACATTTTTCCATTGATTTTTAGAGAGAGTAGAAGGGAGGAAGTGAGAGAGAGAGAGAGAGAGAGAGAGAGAGAGAGAGAGAGAGAGAGAGAGAAATATCGATGTGAGAGGGACACATTGACTGGTTGCCTCTGGCATGCACCCAACAGGGTCTGGGGATCAAACCTGCAAGACAGGTATGAGCCCCTTGGCTGGGAATCAAACCCGAAACCCTTCTGTATGCAAGCTGACACCCTAACTACTGAGCAACACTGGCCAGGGCTTCCCTGATTGATTTTCATAAACATTTTCATCTACCTCAGGATTCAGACCCTTTGAAATTCAACCAGTGCCTCCAGTTCAGACACATCCGTGTTTATCCTTTAAATGGTTGGTGAACAAAGAAGCTGCTATGGGTTCTTGCCGTGTGCCAGTGGGCATTGTGGTAGGTGATAGGGCATACAGGTGGGTGAGACACAGGCACACCCATCCTGCTATAAGTGCGTATATAGTTTTCTTGTCCTAACTTGGTCTGGCTTTGGTATTGGGGTGATGCGGCCTCGTAGATGAATTGGAAAGCGTCCCCTCCTCTTCTGCTTATGAGAAGAATTTGGGAAGGATTGGCATTCATTCTTCTTTAAACATTGGAATTCACCGGTGAAGGCATTGGGTCCCTGGCTCTCCTCTGTCGAGAGGTTTCTGATTGCTGATTTAATCTCTTGCCTTACAACAAGGTCTATTCAGGCATTCTGTTTCCTCCCGCGTCAGTTTTGGCAGTCTGTGTGTGCTAGGAATCTGTCCATTTCATACAGGTCATGTCATGTGTTGGCTTACAATTATTCATCGTAAAACGTAGGTGATGAGCCCTTCCCCGCGATGAAAGGCAAATGCTAAAATAGAGCCTGACCACAATGTAGCATGAGTAGGGAGGTGGCAGGGGGCAGTTTGGGTGTGGAAGTGGGGAGTTGAAATCCACAGGGGAGGTGGCTCCTTAACTGGGTGCTGCAGGATGAGTAGGAGTTGGGTGGGTGGAGGTGAGCAGGAAGGACAACCCACGTAGGGAAGCAACCTGAGCAAAAGCAGAGAGGAATGGAAAATGCATGCATGCTCTGAGAACCCGGGGGAGGAAGAGGAGAGGGGGTGTTCTGTGGACCAGCAAACCGTGGGGTGGGGACAGGGTTATGAAAGGTGCTAATTACCATGCTAAGGATTTTGGATTTCGTTCCTTGATTGATGGGAAGCCATCAACATTTTTTATTGTTGTTAATCCTCACAAGAGAATATTTTTCCATTGATTTTTAGGCGTATAAGGGAGGGGGAGAGACGGAGAGAGAGAAACATCAGTGTGAGAGACACATAGATTGGCCTCTTACACGCACCCTGACCAGGGCTGGGGATCGAGCCTGCAACCAAGGTACATGCCCTTGACTGGAATCAAACCCGGGACCCTTCAGTCCTCGGGCTGAACAAAATCCAGGTTGTGAGAAACTAGCTCATGACCCAGTTTTTGGTTTTTTTTCCAATAAACAAATTGCAAGGAAATAGAGAAAAACATGGATTTGTTGTTCCACTTATTAATGCATTTCCTGGTTGCTTCTTGTATGTGCCCTGACTGGGGACCAAACCCACAACCTTGGCATATCAGAATGACCCTCTCACCAACTGAACTGCCCGGCCAGGAATAAAACTAATTTTATAAGGGGACTAGAGGCCCGATGCATGAAATTCATTGCGAGAGTAGGCCCTCGCAGCCCAGGCTCTGTCTGGAAGGTCGTCCAGACAGTCATTCTGCTGTTTGGCCATTCGGTCTAATTAGCATATTACGCCTTTATTATTATAGATGGTGGGGATTGTTTTCATGAAATGTCTGCTCTGTGTAACCCATGATGCCTACTCTGGGAATAGCTACACTTTAGATCAGTGGTTCTCAACCTTCCTAATGCCGCGACCCTTTAATACAGTTCCTCATGTTGTGGTGACCCCCCAACCATAAAATCATTTTCGTTGCTACTTCATAACTGTAATGTTGTTACTGTTATGAATCATAAGGTAAATATCTGACATGCAGGATGTATTTTCATTGTTACAAATGGAACATAATTAAGGCATAGTGATTCATCACAAAAACAATATGTAATTATAGATGTGTTTTCCGACGGTCTTAGGCGACGAAAGGGTCGTTCGGCCCCCAAAGGGGTCGCGACCCACAGGTTGAGAACCGCTGCTTTAGATGATGATGACCTATAGGGGGGAAAAAAAAATGAAATAAATGAGACACAGAAGTATTCAAAGAAAAGGCTACGGCAGAAATCCCCGAGCAGCCCCAGAGGTACACGTTCTGCGTCAGATCAGCTCTCCTTCCCTCTGGCAGCCTGTCCCGGGAGGCGCGCTGCTTGCTTTTCCTGGACGGGCAGCTTCACCTCCACCGAGTCACCATAAATCACAGCCCCAGAAACCTGGGCAGCCCCCAGATATTTCTGCCATGCTCCCTGGTGGTCAGCTGTGGCTGTGAGAATGGCGCACAGCAACCCCCAGATCGCGGCGGTTTACAGCAAACCACCCCGACCCCTCTCTCGCCCAGGGCCCCGGTATTAGCCAAGGTTCACTGGCCGGGACGCAGGGCAGCCCCCTGTGTCTCTCACGCTGGGACCAGGATGAAGGCGCCGTGGCCACCTGGAGCGGCGCCAGGTCACAGCACACAAGTATATTTAAAGCCTCTGCTTGCGTCACGTCTGCGCACAGGCCATCGGCCAAAGCAAATCTCACGGTCATGCCTCAGTGGAGCCAGGAGTCCACTCTGTCCGCCCCGCAGCCGGGGCAGGAAGCTGTGGCGGGAAGAAAGGGCCGTGGACGGACAGTGTCACCCACCGTTCCAGCATAGCTCGCCTATTCATACGTTTATCTCAACGATTAGGAAAATTATTCTGTATTTTCGGCATGCGCAACCTACCGCGGGCAATGACTCCCTTGTTAATGATTGGTTAGGAAAGTAGACGGTTCCCCGATTTATTTTTCCTACTGAAAAACAGAAGTTTATTACTTCTGGCCAATTTACCATATTAATGTAAGATATAATTAACGTGAATAAGGGGACACTGGGTGGTCTATTAGGGTTCTGTACGATCCTCATAATTTATCTGTGAATCTAAATGTATTCTCAAATAGAAAGTTTATTTAAAAAATAACAGAGCCCTGGCTGATTTGGCTCAGTGGACAGAGCGTCGGCCTGCGGACCAAAGGGTCTCAGGTTTAATTCTGGTCAAGGGCACGTACCTCGATTGCAGGCTCCTCCCCTGCCTTGGCCCTGGTCGGGGCACATGCAGGAGGCAACCAATCGATGTGTTTCTCTCACATCGATGTTTCTCTCTGTCTTTCCCTCTCTCTTCCACTCCCTCTAAAAATCAATGGAAAGCTATCCTCGGATGAGGATTTAAAATAATAATAATAATAGAACCTAATTTGAAAAGATGCGTGGACCCCTGTGTTAATTGCAGCATTATTAGTTAAGAGGCAAGATATAGAAGCAGCCTAGGTGTCCATCAATAGATGAATGGATAAAGATGTGCTTTATATAATGGAATATTACTCAGCTATAAAAAAAGAATAAAGTCTTGCCATGTACAATAGCATGGCTGAAACTAGAGAATATTATGCTACATGAAAGAAGTCAAACAGAGAGAGAGACAGATGCCATACGATTTTACTTATAGGATGTGGGATCTAAAAAACAAAGGAATAAACAAAACCGAAAGAGACCCATAGATGTAGAGAAGCTGATGGTTGCTGAAGGGAAGGGGGTTGGCGAATGGGAATTAAAAAATTTAAGCAAAAAAAAAAAAATTCAGGTAATATGTTTTAAACGTTTATTTAAAAAATAATAGCACCAGGGCATCTCTTGAGGATAAAGAAGGAAGTTGAAGCATAGATTTGTGTCACATTGCTTCCCACTCATTAGTTGTATGACCCTGGGGAAGTCACCTAACTTCCCAGGGTGTCAGCTTCCTCATTTATGAAATATAGTTACCACGATTTCTTTCTCATGGCTGGAGAAAGAGGTACAGATCACATACCTAAGCCAGGGGACATGTGGCAGGCAATTTATGGTGATTGTCCTCATTTATGAAATGATTTATTTCATTATCATGCTCAAAGTAGTCTCAGTAGATTCCACATTATCCCTTTTATAATCAAACTAGAGGCCCAGTGCACAAAATTCATGCATGGGGGAGGGAGGGGGTCCCTCAGCCCAGCCTACACCCTCTCGCAATCTGGGAACCCTCAGGGGATGTCCGACTGCTGGTTTAGGCCCAATCCCACAGGGATTGCTCACCTGCCTGCCTGATCACCCCTAACCACTCTGTCTGCCTGCCTGATCGCCCCTAACCGCCTCTGCCTTGGCCCACGCCGCTGCGGCTTCATCCAGAAGGACGCCCGGAAGGTTGTTCAGCTGTCCAGTCTAATTAGCATATTACCCTTTTATTATTATAGATAAGAAAATTTAATCAGAAAATGTAAAATGGTAAATGATATTGGAATAGTTGACCTGAATTCAGATACGACTTTTAGGTCTAAAATATAGACTATATGAGGCCCAATGTATGTGTTTACAGTAATCTATATAGGGAAATATGTTTTTCTTGGTAACTGAAGAGAGTCTAATTATTTGGAGACTTTAGTCAAAAAGATTATGAATGTTCCATAAAAGAATTACACCCGCCTAAACTGGTTTGGCTCAGTGGATAGAGCGTCGGCCTGCGGACTGAAAGGTCCCAGGTTCGATCCCGGTCAAGGGCATGTACCTGGGTTGCGGGCATATCCCCAGTGGGATATGTGCAGGAGGCAGCTGATCGATGTTTCTCTCTCATCGATGTTTCTAACTCTCTATCTCTCTCCCTTCCTCTCTGTAAAAAATCAATAAAATATATTTAAAAAAAAAAAAAAAAAAGAATTACACCCCTGCCCCATGCATGAGCAAACACCTTCCATGGCTCCCTGTGGCTCTTATAACAGGTTGTACAAATCTCTGTCTGACCTGACCCCTGCCCTTCTCTCTGACCTTACCAGCTGTGCTCCCACCCATCACCCTCAGCTCACTGACCTTTAAATTCTCAGAGCTTGTTCCTGCCCCAGGACCTTTGCACTTGCTATTCCCTTTGCCCTGAGTGCTCTTCTCCTGGCTCCTCCTCTTTCTGCAGATCTCAGTCCCTCTTCAGTGAGACCTTTCCTGGCCACCTCTCCGGCGCTCTTTCCACCTCCCCGTGTAGTTCCTCACAGCACTGTTACCAGCCTCACAGTATCTGGCTCATTTCTTCATCTGCTGCCTCCATCTCCTGTTAGAATAAGAGTTCCTCGAGGGCTGGGCCCTTGTCCAGTCTGGTGTCCCAGTGTCTCCAGCACTGTCCTTTGGAGAGGGCTGGGAAATGGGGGGGGCGGGAGGGGGGCTCTCGATGTTGTCCTGGGGGTGGGGTGGGAATTAGGAGTTTACGGGAGGGAGGGCGCCGTGAAAGGGACCAGGGACGGGTTGATACTTGGGAACTCTTTATCTTTTAATTTCTCTGTGGTTGCACTGCTACTCTTTTTAAACAATAATTTCTTATTTTTAAATTACATTTGGTGCACGGTATTAGATTAATTTCGGGCATACAGCCCAGTGATGAGACATTTATATATACCTTACAAAGTGATCACCCCAAGAAATCTATTACCTATCTGATACCACCCATAGTTATTACAATGTTATTTCTAAAAGGAATTGGTGTGTGTGTGTGTGTGTGTGTGAGAGGGGTGGGGGCAGAGACAGAGAGAGAGAGGCGGGGGAAGGGGAAGACAAAGAGAAGGAGAAGGAGAAGGAGATAGACAAAAGAAGACAAGTGTCCTCATCTGAAAAAGAATGGAGCTGACAGAGGAGCTTCTCGGCGCTTGTCACTTCGTTTCTGCCTGGAATTGCGGGGTCTGCGCTCGCTTGGGGCCTTTATCCTTCACAGGAGCTTCTCCAAGCTGCACGCTGAGGGTCCGCGGTGGGGGGTGGGGGGACAGAAGGACGGTGGCCATTGCAGGGTAGCTGCAGCAGTTCTTCCCACTTCCCTGTGAGGCGCTGGGGAGAAACACAGTTCCCTAATTTCAGAAGAACTGAAAATGACTTCTCTGTGGGCTGCTGGGTAATTCCCCTCCCCCACCGCCACTGGGGCCAGTTCAAGTCCACACACCCCTATTTCCGGGGCGCCCTTCTCGACCAAAATGTCATCAAATGTAAATCTCAAAGCAGAAATTCAAAAGAACGGCGCTCATGGCAGCTGTATCATTATTATTATTATTATTATTTTTTTACCAAAAACCAGAATATACAGTCAAAACCCACCCCTCTCTTCCTCATTTTCCTCTCTTTTCCTGGCAGAGAAGGGAAAATGTAGGTGCTTCTATCAGGGCTGAATTCTCAGAAAGATAATGTCATACTGAGGTGTAGCCTCAGAAACCTGCTCTGGAAATTGGTGCGCACGCGGCCTGTTCTTTACCGGGCCTGGCTGGGTGGCTCAGTGGGTTAGAGCATTGGTTCGATCCCCAGTCAGGGCACATACAAGAATCCACCAATGAATGCACAAGTAAGTGGAACAACAAGTCAATGTTTCTCTCTCTCTCCCCACCCCACCCTCTCATCAATAAAAAAAAGAAAAAGAAAAAAAATGAAGTGTGAATGTGGAAACAGCTGAAATGGCAGTGGTTGGATAGCAAGAGAGACTGGCGTCTTATTTTTTTCAACGTTCATTTTCTGAACATTTCCCTCCTGTGGCTGACGGACCAGCCTCTGCAGACGTGGTCCCCGTGGCTGCCGTGTTGCTACTGTTTTGAAATGCCCCCTCTTGTCTGTCATCTCAGGGCCGCTCACCCATCTTCCCTGGCTCATTTGCTCGCCTGATCCATGGGGTCCCCTACCTTCGGGAGCTCTGAAGTTCTGGACCGCGTCTCACTGGGGAGCCAGGGCCCAGAAATGGTCAATATTTGCACCACGGGGGGTTGATTACCTCTCACGCCACGAGTAAAGTTTGACTTTCACTGGACAGCTGCTCCACCTGTGGAGGTGAAAAGAAACACTTAGGGACGCGTGTGACGTCCTGAAAACAAACACCTAGCCGCGCCACGCGCCTGTGTAGCACACTCCATGGCTCCCCAGTGCCCGCGGGATCCAGCCTGGGCTCCGTAGCCGAGGCTGAAGGTCCCGCAGGGTCTGGCTCCTCGTTGGCATCCCCAGCTCCATCTTTGGGGGCGGGGACTAGAGCCTGGGTGGGTCACTGCAGGGCCAGTCACAGACGCAGAGCCATGAGGTATCCTGGGCCAGGGACCCTGTTACAAGAATGAGAATGTGCACGTTTGTGCAAGGAGCTGGGGACGAAGAGCATTCACTCACAAGTGCTGGTGCAAGTAAAGGAGCCCAGCGCATAGGGACATCCGGGTGCTCAGTGCG